>NC_135353.1:148967642-149110142 GCF_023851605.1 Tamandua tetradactyla | reverse complement strand
GCCTAGGTGCCTAGAAGGGAAGAGAAAAGCCATGAAGAAGGGGTGACTGACTCCTCTCCTCCCCCAGCGTCCACCTCCCACACAGCCTGTGACAAGCTCCCCAGCTCTTTCCTAGAAGACCTTCCATATGGTATTGATTAAACTTTCGTTGGGGAAGGAAGTGTGAGCTTTTATCTGCATCTCTAACTTGCCTGGGCCGTATTGACCGGCTATGGGATATGCTGGCAGTCACAGTTGTCTTTTACGAAGCAGAGCACCCAGTGATGCTGGTTGTCATTCTGACTCTGCTGTGTGGCAGCGTAAATAGTCCCCTTTCTAACCAACCTGGTGGGAAAAGTCGATATCCCATCAGCAGAGGAGGTAAACACATCAGGAGCTGTGTCCTCTCTTCCTCCCCTGCTCTGTATTACTGCAGCTCCTGAAATGCACTCTCCCCAGTCATCAGATGCATTTGTGTCATTCACATGCACCGTGTGGCTGGCCTGTGGCTCTGGCCTGCGGGGAGGCAGCCCACGCTGGTTGGGGCCATTGTTGCGTATTCCCAGACTCAGATAATTAGAACTTTCAAATTGTCTTTCTATAGTCCGTTAACGATTCATCACCCCCCCCACACACACACACACACTTACACACCACTTTGGGCATTTAAATCTCTCTGCAGAACTTTTTGTTGTTGTTTGAAAGGCAATTCATGTAATTTAGAAAAGGTTGTGGAGAACAGATGTGAATGTGTAGCTAAGGAAAAAAAAAATCTTGAGACCGATTTTTAAGTTTTCCGGGTGTTTTGTGGATTTCAGTCTTCCTGTTGTTTCAGTGGAGGTTTTCTTTCTCTGATTGATGTGCCTCCTCGCCACACTCCATTCTGTGTTTCCTTCTCGGTCCTTTCCTATTCGGTGCTGGGCAGCCTCACCGCCCCCCCCCCCCCCCCCCCCAGGCACCTTGGCAGCGGCCAGCATCTGTAACCCTCAGGAACAGTCTATTTCTGGGGTCCTCCTGGTCTGGTTTCCCTGCCTGTCTGTATCTGAGAGCAGTGGCACCGGGTGGGAGAGAGGGAGCTGTAAAAGTGGCCCTCTTGTCAGTTGTGGGCTCTGTTTTCAGGCTCTCTAGGTTTGCATTTCTACACCTGTTACTAGATATGCGATCTTGGGCAAGTGACTTAACTTGTCCATAAACTGGGGATTTAAAAAAGAAAAAAAAAAGTGGGCCTCTCCAAACTGATTTCACAGGGTTCCCAAGTAGTTTTGAGTAAAAACTGTGTCATCTTAGCCATCCTAAGCAGAGTTGGCTCTCTGGGGGATCATCACCCTCTTCCCCAAGAGGACAGGCCTGGGTGATGCAGCCCTACCCCTCCTTTAAAAGAAAAAAGTGTACAGAGAGCAGGCTCGAGGGAAGGGAAGTGAGGATCTTTTCTCTGGCTGGTAGTGTCCTTTTCAAACAGGAAGGCCAGGGATGGACAGGTGGAAGGGACTGAAAGCAGAGGGAGGGGCAGTTAAGTACACAGGTACAGGATATGGACAAAGATGGAAAAAGAAAGCTTGCCAGTAGACAGGTGTTCTCCAGCAAACGAGGTCTTGTAGCAAAGGGAAGCAGGCCAGACGCCAGCAGAAGCTGACTGGGCCCAGCTAATCTAAGAAATTTGGGCTAGGGGGAACTAGGGGACAAAGCTGCCTTTGGGACCAGATATTTCGTGCCACATTCATACCTTGCGTGAAATTGCATACATGTGCTCAAAGGAGCTGTGGAAGGGCTGCTGCCAGTGGGTTCACCTTGTCTGCTGCACATGGGTGTGCACCTGCCGTTTGCACCCTAGAGGATGGCCTTGTCCCCCGGGGCACTGACTCAGCAAGGTGCTGAGAAGTGGTGGGCAGTCAGGGAGGTGGGAGAGGAAGAAAGGCTTCCACAGAGGAATCTCAGGAAGGGACTGGTTTGGACTGGCCTCAGGGTAGGCTAGAAATAGGAAGGTAAAAGTCCGTAGAGATGTGGAACTGCAAACAGAATCCTCATCCCTTTCTCTAGTGCTTGAGGGATATGTAATTTTCTTTAAAGACGTTATGTCCATGATTTTTAATCCTTTTATTTTTTCCTTTAGAAAAATTGAAGAGGCAGTATATTACCACCAAAGTTCTTCAAGACTACAGAAAGCTCAAGAATACAGCAGAGCAATTCTTGTCCCGAAGTGGCTACTCCGAAGTGAACCTCAGCAAACTCTTCGCTAATTGCGCTGTGAAGTGCTAGGGGAGTCCCGGAAGTGAACGAGGAGAGCTAGCTTAAGAGCACCACCACTGTGACCCTAGCTACTTTACCACATCCTCCTTTCCTCTGGGACTGTTTCATTCCTCTGCAGATGTGGATTGGGGTGGAAGGAGGGAGGAGTATTGAAGGGGGGGCGGGGGGGACAGCCAGTTTGCAAAAATATTTAATGTACCAAGCATCAGAGAAAATAAAACAACCTTTCGTATTATAATATACTGCTTTGAAACCCGACCCCATAAACCCTTTCCAAAGTCCCTGAAGACCTGCCTTCTTCCTATTTTGGACTGATTTCTAGGGGTGGAGTCTGGGAGGGAAGGGAAATTGATACTGGAGAGTGGCCGGAATGTAAGTAAGTGACCTCGCGCTTTGTTCCCGAGTATTTAACAGGTACTCCCAGAAAGAGAGATTGGTGGAGCCTAGTAGGAGCGTTAACATTTTGCCTTTTAAACATGCCAATTAAACCCGGTATAAACCCAAATGCCTCCCCAGCTGGCTTGCTCTGGAGTGGCTGTCCTTTTCAGTCTTATCTTTTATATAGATGGCGGAGGGGGGAGATTTACAGGCTTTGCACTTACTAAATAGATTAAACAGAGCTTACTTGTTTATTGAGTTGCTCCAAAGTCCAACACACACACACACTGAGCAGGTGTTTTACACTCATATTCCTTTTTTTTTTCCTTAAATAGGAAGTTGAGGTAAAGGTTTATACAACAAGAAAGCACTTTTAAAATAATTTGATAGCCTAACAACTCATTAAAGATGTACAGAAATTGGGGCAAGGATCACTGTGTCTCTGTTGTATTCAGAAAAACTGTGTGGGCTGGAGGGGATGGTTAATTAGCCTCTGCACTGTTCTTATTTCTTTAGAATGGTGCCCTCTTTGCCAGAGCAAAATGTATTTCGATATAGCTATCTTTCTTACATTATTGATAAGATGATACTAACAAAATATATCTTCCTCTGTACAACAATGCTTTATTTTAAAATATGTACCTGTGTGTTTTTATAAAAGAAAAATATTTTGTGCTTTTGACTTAAGAATAAAGGTTGCTAAAGGGAAACCAGTTGCGGTTCTTATCAGGTGCAAAGCATTGACTGGAGGTGGCAGCAAGGAGTAATGGAGACAGCAAGGCGATGCCCTTCCCCAAACCTCAGCCCTGCTTCTTTCCTAGCCACCCCCATTAAAACCCAGCTCAGAGGTACTCAGCATGATTTATTTCCAAATGTTCTGAGTAGCGTTTGGGAGAATTTCTGTGGACTGTGGGTCCTTTAAGAGATGAAACGTGCTTCCTTATACTTTTGCTCACTTGTACAGCCAAGAGCCCAATGGTGTCTCTTTCCGAAGAGCAAAGCTGGTAGCTCCAGGGAGAAGGGCACCCTACAAGAACGAAAGGTCACCATGCAGAGACCCTAGTGGAGGAAAGCTTGTTAAAGCAGTGGCCTTTGAGCCTACTTTCATCTTGCTTTGCCTTCTCTTTTCTCTCCCTTGCCCTCTCTCTTCTAGGCTCTTACCACTCCTTTCTCCTCTTTCTTTTACATACTGGTTCTGAGTAAGAAACACTTTGTTTAGGGCCCTGTCAGTTAATCAGTTATCAAGTATTCTATAGCCTGTCAGAAGTTGGAGCATCCCCAAGTCACTTCTAAAACTCGGATGTATAAATGGAGAATTATCCTGAATTTGGACATAAAGAAATTTCATTAGATGCAAATAACTCCTCACTGGTTTTTTTTGTTTTGTTTTGTTTTGTTTTTTGTCTCTGCGTCTAAATTGCAATCGTCTTGAGGGCAGGAACCATTTATATAGAAATGCATACAGGTATTTCTTAGTGCAGCTCCTGCAAAGGAGCTAATGCAGCAATTGATGTTTTCTTGTTCTGATCTGTAACTCCAGGTTAGTTAAGGAGGCTTGTCTGGGAGCCTCCTTAGGAGTCCAGAATTTTTTTGAAAGTTGAAACTGCAAGTATGGTTAAGAACTCCAGTGGATCTCTGTTGGAAGGTTGGAATATCACACAGACCCCTTTCTCTAAGAAGGTTTCTATTTGATTTTTCTTGGTTGATAACACACTGGGTAGAATGGGTGTGGAAATGCTCCCCACTTCTGTGTAAGGGAGAAGCCTACCCATGAGTGTCCAGAGGCTCCCGGGTTGTAAGCAGAAATGCTCAAAGTGAATGGCTGAAGCCAGCCCAGTTCATACTGGAGAGTGGCAGGGGCTGTCTAAAGAGGGCAGCAGAACTTCAGTGATGCCCAGAGGGACAGAGCCCAGTGTGGCCAAGTAATCCTGTTTTTCAAGAGATGGGATCCAGGAATCCAGATAGTCCATAAAGCTTCTTTATTTCAAAACATTGGCAACTAATTTTTAAAATAGAATTGTAAACACCTTGTGGGCCAGACAAAACCTCTAGGCTAGACTTAATCTGGGCCAGGTGGCAAAGGCACCCTCAAAAGAACCGTGCCTCTGAAAGGGTATTGTCTCTGTTTAATTTAGCAACTAGGGTCTGGCCTACAGCAGGGCGCATATTTATCTTGGATACAATTTGCTAACCTTCAATTCAAAGAGTATGCTCGATAAGATTCTAATTTGCCAGAAAACAGATGGAGGTAAACTCATGACTGTTGCCCAAGATGTGGGGGCTAATCAGAGTCCAGAGATTGGAGTTTGGGAGAAGATGATAAAAGGGAACGAATTCACTGTCCCTCACCACCTACCACCTCTTTCCCCCCAGCACACACACACTCGTTTGGGAGAAGATTCAAAGATGAGGAAACTCCAGAAACAGACACCCTTATCTGCGTCAGGGTTTTATGAAAAAGCAAACCAAGCCCCGGACCTTCTTGCCCGAATCCCCCGACCCCTCCATTCAATGCGCCTGTCCAAATTTGAAGCCGCTTTTTTTCCCTCTCCCTCTCTCTCCGACCGCTCACCTAAATATTTCTTAATTGAACGGTTTGCGGTGGAGCTTCCTTATAGCAGTTTAATAGATTAACTCATCTGAGCCAGCCTCAAATTTCAGATTAAAATTCCTTCATCCCCAAGGCAGCATTATCAGGTTGTTGGAGGCTGTTTTCAAACCTTGGTTTTGAATAGCAGCGGCTCTGCATTAATTTAACCACTAAGCTAATAAGTAGGTTTCGTTTTGTTATGCTAAGCTTTATTGCTTTTCTTTTGATCAGAATGGTGTTGTTGAGCAAAGCAGCAGACAAGGCATTCTTTGATGAGGGAATTAGCGCTCCATTCTTCCTCTATTATTCATAGCGCAGTGGAATATGTAAGTACCTGAGGGTGTCAAAGGAGCGCAGGTTCTATTGCAAAGTGCTCGCCTTGTTTCTCTCAATAGCTGACTATGAGATGATAAACCGCTTAATACACTGTGCTAATTGGATGAGAGCAAAAAGAGATGGGAATTAAGGCGAGGCAAAAGGAGAAAGTGCAACCAGCCTTCAATTCACTCTTTCACCACTTTAACAGCACCAAAGGAGGCACAAGCTTTCTATAAGCAGACTAGAGGTTTTGTGCAGAGATAAAATGAACGTGTTAGTGGATTCAAGTAATACACTAATTATTGCACAGTATAAATACCACTACTGGTTTTATAACAGGGAGGTAAACTTCTTTTGAGAGGGTTATAGGATTGCTTGGCAGTGGTGTAGAACCTAATAAGGGCCCAGAGTAATAACCCCCTGGATTAACAAAATTGCTGCTTGTAGAAGTATGATTCAGGCTTTTACGAAGATTTCCGGAGAATGAATAAAAATGAGTGAATGGCATTTCTTAATGTATAACTGGCAATCGCTCCCTTTTCTTTAAAGGAAAAAATGTATACTTCAAACTGGACTGTTAATCACGTCCAGGGACAACACGACTTTTTCCTTTGAAAAATGCTTCCCCCTCTTCAGGTAGCAGGTTTTCTTCTCCCCACCCCCCAGCCAGGTTGCCACCGTCAGTTAAATATGCATTTGCTCCGGGGAACTCTGTTCCAAAATACCACTTTTAGGCCCCATTTAAGGCCCCCTTCACTCAGACACACTCACTTTTGTGTATACACATACACACATGCTCACTTACACATTTTTTTTCTCTCTAAAAGCAAGTTGGCCTAACCCTTATATAATTTCCTTTCCTCTAACATCAACCCGTTTTTCCATTCTAGTAAGATCTGTGCACTCAAAACAATACTAAAAAGAGCTACATGTGCCTTGTCTTGGAATTGTAAATAAAAAACAGCAATACTCAATTGTTTGCCCCAATTGAGAGGGTGGTGGTAGTAGAAGAAATGGAGACAGGGAAAAACTGCTCGGATCCAATGCTGGGGCCAAATTTCAAGTCCCAAAGCATCTCAAACCTTCCCCTCAATGGTCGCTCTCCCTAATTCATCCACTTTCTACTTTCCTCACCGCATACCCAAGATGTCTACCCTAACCACTGTCCACAATCCATGCCACAGGGAGTTGATCACAGAAGAACACTTAGGGGCGCTTTCTGATTATACGCCAACTCTTCCCTTCTTGTCTTTCGTGGCCTCCTCCAGATCTGGCTAACCTGTCTGAAAATGTAGTAAATTAGCCTACCCATTCCCTTCACCTTCCTGCAGAGGCCCATACCGGGGCTCTCCAGCACCTCTCATCCCAAAATGCTGTGGGGGTGGCCCTGGGAAAGCAGGTGGTGGAACATTCCGCCTTGGGTGTGACAGGAGACAGCCATGCCCTGAATTGGGCTCTCCTGAACTCCCCTGGCTCCGTATGTCCTCTGCCATCGTGGAGGAGGTTTGCTTAAGGTTGGGGGTTGGGGGGGGGTGTTGGTCAGCCGCTCCCAGCATTGTGACTGCGTTCCCAGATATTGGGGCCAAATTGGGTTGCCATTCATTAATAATGCTCACAATAAGATTAAATCATTCTGGAAAATCTCATAAAATCCCCCTAAGTACGCTCCAGTGGCTCTTTCCAATCCCCATCATTCAGCACTTGGGGAGGTTTGGAAGGAGAAGAAAATTGGTTTCTTTGCTTTTAATGCTGCTTTGAAAAGATACTCAGAGTTTGTCATGCGTGACATGTCACATGTTTAATGTGGACTTGCTGGAAGTCAGGGGGTCTTTAGCGTGTGATATTTATGGGGAATATTAAGTGCAGAATGAGGTCCCTCCAGCTGGGGAAAGTTGAAAGAATAGGAGGCCCAGGACCGGTCTTGTTTGCGGCATCAGAATGACACAGGATTAAGAGTTTGTAAAACAAGGCGAGGGGTTCTCATTGGCCAGGAATAAATGTAATCCTTGGAGGTAATTTCACGCAATTTGCTTCTGCTCCATGGAAGGGTCAAATGAGAAAAAATGACTTAAAAAAGAGTTCATTAACAGGAAGAATGGTACTGTTTCTCGTATACCATCCAACTGGCAGCCTAGAGGGAAAAGGAAAAAAAAAAAGTCTTACCTCTACCTAAACAAAAAGCCAAAATCTACGGAAATTCGATATTGACCACCAAATTAAAAAAAAGAAAGTTCTTCCCCTCAGGCTCCTCTTACACCCCTCTGTCCTCTCCTCAAACTCCCGAACGTTCCTACCCACCCCAGGAAAGCGGCCTTCGCCCCGGGAGGCCCTGTGTAGTCTGGGGGTTTGAGGCACTCAGGACGTCGGGGTTCCCAGGAAAGGGGCGTGTGTTGGGAGGGGCCGAGGAGAGGTAGTCGGCGGCCCGCTCCCCACGCCCCAGGCCGGGCCCCTGCTGGGAGCGCCGCGGGAGCGAGGCCAGGGCTGGGCCGCGTGGTGATGCCCACCCGGCTGAGAGCAGCCTTTGCGCGGAAGCCCTGTCGACGCTCGGGGCGGGTCGGCGAGCCCAGGCCGCCGGGCTGGAGCGCAGCAGCTGCGGAGTGGGGTCGCCACACACCGCCCTCCCCGGCGGGCGCGGCGCCTGGTGTGTCGCTGACCTCTTCTCGACCCCGCAACCCTGCCCGGGGCCGCGGGGAAACCCGCCGGGGCCACTTCTCCTGGGCACGGCCTGAGAACACGCGCGGAGCCCCGAGCGCTCGCGCCCCCCGGCGGCTGCAGACTGGACGCCGGCGTGGCAGGGCGGCGGGTAGTCACGCAGCCACCGCTCCCTCCCACTTCCCCCCTCCCCGGCTTGCCCCTCTCCCCAAAGGTCCGGCGCGCTAATTACTGCAAATTGAAACTAATTAAGCTTCTCTTCCCTTTCCCATCACCCTGGGAGCGTTGGCGAGACCCAGCCCCCTCGGGCGGGCTTCCCCCCGAGCGGTCACTCGGAGGGGTGCAGGCAGGCCCCTGGGGAGGAAGAGTTAACGTTTCCCGCCAGGGGGAGGGGGTTACAGATTGCAAATCTGCTTGGTTCTCCTCAGGAAACCGGAGTTGTTTATATATTTTTAAAAATGTATACATTCCCCAATGCCTGGATAAGTGATGTAATGACATTTGTCGAGTTAAGATCTGCCACTTGGATACCCCTCGCTGCCTTTCTATCACTGTTCCTACGTTCTTTTCTCTCCCTCTCTCTCTCTCTCTAACCCTCGCGCGCGCGCGCAGGCACACCCTCCCTCCTCCCCGCGAGTGTACCGTGGAGCCCGCCCCCTCGGAAGCGAACTCAAGGGCTTCTCGCTCTCGCCATTACCTGTCATCTCGGACTGCGCGCTTCCTCCCTACGTGGCGCTTCCCACGAACAGCTTCCTTCGCCTTCAGAGCCAAGACTGCCGCTCGCTCCAGTTTTCTGACTCCACCATCAACACCACCTACCAACCCATCCGCCTTCGAACCCCCCGCGCCCCCACACACACCTCAGTGGCCCAGGACCCCTGGCTCCCGCACTTACGGGACCCGGGGGGGGGGGCGAGATGCGCGTGGAAGGCACCGCGGCGGCGTGCTTAACCTTGGTAGAAAACCCGGACCCCTTTGAGGCTCGGATTCAAACCAGGGGCCTCTGCCAGGGGAAGGCGCGTGTAGATAACCCCGAGAGAGTCGTGGCGCCCGGAGCCCGCCCCTGGCCCCTGGGGGCCCCCTTCCGCTGTTCCCTGAGCGCCTGCATGGAGCATTCACACTTCCTTTTGTTAAACATATAATTTTTTTTTTATTTTGAGCGTGACACTTCTCCACTAGATAGCAAGGAAAAGTGATAACAAGTACACATTACACAAAAGTACTGTACCATTGCCTTTGTCTTGAAGGATTCGGAAGCCTCTACAGTTAATAAGTTAAATAAAGGGCTTGAGTACATAAATATTTGTCTAGGGAACCCTACCGTATCTACAACACAGTAAGAATCTACAGGAGGACAAACTTTTACCATACCACGCTGAGTGCAATTGCGTTATAACATTTCAAATATACAAAGCTCTGTTCTTTTTTTTTTTTTTTTAATAACAATGGTATGTACAGAATCAATAATCACAGTTTGGTGACTTCAACAGTCCATATTCTAGCAGAGTATTTCCCTTTGGTTTGATATAAAAACCTTGGTTGGTGTATGATAAAGAAGAGAACAAGAACAAGACGCCCCTTTTCCTTTAAGTGCACTGTTAGCTATCTTACAGACTCGCTTTCCTGGCCCAGGCTTCGCGCCGGGCCCGCGCTGGGGAGATGAACTTAGAGCGCCAAAATGCTATTTAAGAAAAGAAAAGAAAAGAAAAAAGCTAACGGGGGTGGACGGGGGGGGGGGGGTGCGGGTGCGGAAGGTGTCAGGAGTAAGAGAGGTTGGGCTTTTGAATTTTTTTTTTAACTTCAATACCAGGCGTCTTAGGGAGAAGACCTCCCCAATGTTTTCAGTACAGTGAGAGCGGGAGCGTGGACGTTCGAGTTGGAGCGAGGTGGAAGGGGCAGGGGCAGTGGCATAGGCGGATGGACAGCCAGACGAGGAGGTGCCACGTCCGGTAGCGCCGAGGGCTGCCTTGTCCGCGTCCAGGCTGCTGCGAAGGTGGCTGCGCTCTCTCAGTGCCGGCTCTCTCGGGAGTGCGCTGGTCCTCTGTTTCCATTTGGTCTTGAGTGGTGCTGAGTGAGGTGACCTTTCGGGGCGCGCCCGCGGCGCGGGGGTCGGGGGCGGCCTTTAGCACACCTCCTTGCCCGTGCTGGTGCCCGGCAGGATGTTGAGCTGCGTGAGCTGCGCGGCGTGCTCCTTGGCCTTGAGCCTCAGCGCGGCTATGCTCGACGCGCGTCTGTCTGCGGCCGCCGTGGCCGGGTCGGCCAGCGCGCCCGACGCCACCGCGCCCTCCACGGCCGGCGTGGGCTGTCTCAGGAGCGCGGCCGCGGTCGACGCGCTGGTCAGGGGGGCCATGGTGGAAAAGAGCCTGCGGGGAGAGCAAACAGCGCGGTCACGGCCTCGGGAGTTGAGCGCGGCGCGCGGGCAGCGTTTCCCGTGGCCTCTCACGGGACCTGCGGCGCAGAGGGGCCCGTCCTCCAGGGGCGCGGGAACATAGGCCCCGAGGGGGCTGCGCCCTGGGGAGTAGGCGGGGGTGCGGGCGGAAGGCTGCAAGCGCGTAGACCCGGTTTTACCAAGGCAGGGAGCCCGCGGGGGAAAGAAGAAAAAAGAGAAAAAAGACCAAGGAGCCAGATACTCCCGGAGGGGCCGGAGCTGGGGAGGAGGCGAGGCCCAGTGGCGCAATACCCCAGAACCTGATTGCGCAGATTCTGTGGATTCGCTTAACAGGGGGTGAATTCCAATGCCGGGGACTCCAATTGGCCTGAAATACAATTTGCCAGGAAAGAATGTGGAGAGGAAAGAATGTGCAGAAAGTGGAGGAGACAGAGAAAAAAACGAGAAGAGAGGATCCGGAGGGGAGAGTGAAAAAGAGAAATAGGGAGGAAATGGGATTTATATATATATAAAATGATTCAGACCTAAGCTGCCGACTTTGAAC
Organism: Tamandua tetradactyla; assembly: GCF_023851605.1. NCBI lineage: Eukaryota > Metazoa > Chordata > Mammalia > Pilosa > Myrmecophagidae > Tamandua > Tamandua tetradactyla. Next base: position 149,099,045 of record NC_135353.1, on the reverse strand, counting down.
CCTCTGTGAGGCTCTTTCTCGCCCGAGGTCCCCTTAGCCCTGGAAAAGCCGGCCTTGCTTGCCCGCCTTCCCGCAGACGAGCGCTGCCAGGGCCGCCCTCCCGCGCCGTGCTGCGTCGCTGGTGCCGGGCCGGTGCACGCGGGGTTGGAGTGGGGGGAACTCGCCTGGTGATTTCCGCTCGGTGGACGCCTAGGACCCGCCCGCGGCTTCGAGTCCCGGCACGGCGACACCCTCTCCCCACCACTTCTGCGCCCCTGCGGCCTCATCGCTCCAGAGAGCCCCCCGATCCGCGACCCCCGCGCACGGCGCACTACGACGATCCCCAGCCGTGGGACCCGCGCCAGCGCCGCCGCCTCCGGCCAGTGCCGGAATTACGCCGCGCGACGCGCCCACCCCCTCCGCACCGCACCGCAGACCTGCTACCACCTCGAGCCACCCCTCATCCCTCGGCCACCTCCGCGGGCCCGCGGGGCTTTTCCGGCCGCCTCCCCCAGGGGCTCTGGCTCCAGGGCCCCGCAGGGCCAACTTGAGGTTTCCAGAATTAGACTTGAGCCCATTTCTAATCGTGGAGAGACTCCTGCTCTCCTCCCCAAGTTCACCCTCCACCCCACGTGCCACCCCACCCCTCCTCCTGCCTCTCGGAATCGCCAGGTACTCCAGCTGTGGTTTGCCGGATTTCATGAGTCTCCTGTCAGAGGGGAAAATGGAGCGGGGTGGGGGTGGGGAATTGCAAGGACTTTAAATTTCTTTCCAGAGTAATGATAAAATGTGACCCGGAGGGGGCGTAACATTCCCTGGTTCCTTTAGGTAAACTGAGTCACGAACTACACTTCGATACGCTCGCTGTTTATTTTATTGGTTTGTAACAAGAAACTAATTTTACTTCGAGTCTTTAAAAAAAACTCTCTAAGATGATTTTTGTTAAGTGGCTGCGCAGTTGGATGAATCTATTATTTCTTTGTTCTCCCAAAGAGAGATCATTGAAGCTGCATTCAGTTTTATTTTCACTGCACTTTCCAACTTAATACATCCCTCCTTTGTTTCTTTGTCTATGTGATTATACAGACTTTTTATTTCATCATTCGATGTTCATTTAAAGGAAGGGAGTTATAATATACGATGAGCTGTTTCTTTTATTTCGTTGTCTTGTGCCGCTGTGGGGGTCGGGAGTTGCACATATGGGAGTATCGTTGGCAGCGGGTCACTTGAGTGACAAAGAAGATAGATTCTGGGAAAGAAAAAACAATTCCCTGCACCCAAAGACCCGTGGCTCCAGGGCTCCTGTGGGGACCAGGGCTGTGTTTCTCAGGCTACCAGGGTTTGGGGCATGAGGAAGGAATTGCGCAAAACTTCAAAAGTCATCCCTGCTCTGTGGCCCACACCTGTATGCATTTACCCGAATATCACCTATGGTGGGTGTTGTTGCTGCCTTCAAATGGCACTTTTGCAACTTCCATGGAACACTACTGGTTATCACAGTTGTTACTGTCTCTGCTCTCCCGTTTCTGCTCACTCCCAAGTCATTCCCTTCAAGACCCACATTTTTTAAACAAAATTAGACAGTATTTTCTTTGGCTAGGTGGCTGAGATTAAGCCAAAGAGAAAAGAGAGGTGTGGCCCCTGCCTGTCTCCTGCTTCCTCCCTAACCCCAACCTAGGTGTGTGTGCCTGAGAGACGGAAAGACTTCCCGAGGCCGCACATTACCTGCCAAACGCCGGGCTGATGAAGGCCGGGTGCCGGAACACGGCGGCTCCGAGGAAAGTGCTCAGGCCCAGCGGTGCCCCACTGGGCGGCAAGCTGGCCGAGCCCGGGGGTGGAGGTAGGCTCGGGAAGGCGGCGGCGGCAGCAGCGGCGGCGGCCGTCCAGGCCGAGTCGAGCGCGGGGTGGTGTGGCGGGAAAGGGCTGGCGTCCAGGTAAGGGCTGAGCGGGTGTGTGGCCGACAGTGGCCCGGGAAAGGGTAGCCCCGGGGGATGGGTCTGCGCGCCCGCCTTCTCCCGCTTGCGCCACTTGGCCCGGCGGTTCTGGAACCAGACCTATAAGGCGGAGAAAAGCCGGGGTCCGCGCGGCTCCTGGCCTGGCCCGGCGCTCCGGGCGCGCACCCGCTCCCTCCCCTGGCCCTGCGGGCGGCGGGCCGCTCCTCCTTCCCACCTTGGTCCGCACCCACTTCGCCCCTCTCTGGTCTGAATTTGTTCTCGGACACATCTGGGGCCAAATGGAAGGTGAAATAGGGCTCCAACCTAAAGCCAGCGGGCAACGCAGGACAAGCAAGCCCTTCGCAGTGGGTACTCCAACTGGCCCGATTCCTTTCCAAGTTTAAGAAAAGCGGACCTTTCCTTAAGGTGCTTGGGGACCAGGAAATCAACGTTCAAATGTCTGCGCTCCCAGTTGCTTGCTGTGCGGCTTTAAGCGGGTCACTTAAATCTCTCTGAACCTCGGTTTTCTAATCTGTAAAATGGGGATAATAAAACTTCACTCCTAAGAGTACTATGAAGATCATTAGGAAGATGACTAAGATAAGGCACACTTTCAATGAGGGCTCTCAGGAATGGGCAGTCACCGGGAGATGAATGACACCAGCTATTTTCACGTCTACCCAAGAGCTGGTAAAATCCCTACCCCTGTATTGAAAAGAGAAGGGGGAGGCAGTTCATTTATTCTTTCCAGGACATCTTCAAACACTATTCTGGGTGCTGGGGCTTGGGGAGGGTGGGAAGGAGGGAGCAAGGCTGGCAGTAATTAGCAAGCAAACATACATTTTAGGAGGTCAGTTCTCCATGAAATGAAATATGGGGTACACCGCCTGCTATCCGCAGGGGCTCTATGCAGGCCCGTGTCCATGCAGGAAAGCCCTGACTGCAAGGACCAGGTATGTAGCAAGACCTCAGCACATAAAGATGAGAGTACAGGATGCGTGTGGACTTCTCAAACCTTCAGAGCTAACAGGTCCTTTATTTCCTTTCAGGGATGTAGACTAAATTAAATTTAGAGTTCTAGGCTTGGGGGAGGTTTTCAGCACAAGGTATCTTCCTAATTGTTAATAGAAAGCAGTTTTTTTAGTAGAGACCTTTACCTGAAACCATGGCAGCTACCATCATCTAAAAATAACCCTGGCAGCAGGGAATTATTTTTATGTGACCTGCTCATCACACCCACATCTGAGAAGATATGCTCCTGCTCCCCTGAAGGCATTATTTTTAGGGCTGGGTTTATACCTGCACACCAGTCTAAAAATTAAGAATGAATTCCAGGGCTATGCAGAGTTATATTAAATATACAATGTCAATTATCTGGGAGGAATATATATTTTTAATTTTAGAAGACATTCGTGTCTTTCAAATGTACACCAGGGGGGTTCGTCATTACCAGCACTAGCATCTAAGCTTGGTTTGACTTTTAAACAGCCACCTAGGGCAGAGCAAACTAACAATCCAAATCGGCTGACTTTTAAAAATTCTGCTAAAAAGGGGCCATCCGTAACACCCCATAGCCCTGACGTAATCTATCGGGGAATTGCAGAAATACTCCAGTGTGGAATTCAGAGGTCTGAAAAAGTAAGACTGTAGATGGGACCGAGTTGGGTGGGCAGCTTTTGTGTATCCAAATCTGTCTAGACAAGAATATCCGCCACTCCTCGAATACAGTCAGAGGAGTAAAGGGCTGGAAACTGGGGCCAGTGGAGGCAGAATGCCCTTAAAGAACGTGGAAACCTTTCACAGACGGATCCTCTCTCCCAGCTCAACTGCAATTATCAAGATGTCCCCCTGCAATTCCTCATTATTGAATTAATACCTCTGAGGCCCCCCAAAGGTAAACGAAAGGACTCTAATAATTCATATTCACTTAATTACATCTTCTCTAGTGAATAGGGGGAGAGGAGAAGGGGAGGGGGCGCCCTCTTTCTTTTTAAAAGTTATTTAACTTTCCCACGACTCGTTCCCCTGAGCTGAAAATACGGAGTTGCTGTCACATCTCTGTTTGACAATGGAGAAATGTGTCAACAAAAAGGAGGGGACAGGCCTCATCATTAGCCCTCTAATGCAAGAAGCTGTTGTGTATTAAATGAGCCATATGGAATTTATTGTGCTTTATCAGCGCTTGATTTTGACTGTAAAGTGATTCACTCAGCTCCTAACCCAGGGACATCTGTTTTCTGTTGGCCACCAGGGCTGCCCAGTGTTGATCGTCTCTTTGGTTATGAGGCCTGGGTTCGGAAATGCACTCTGGTATGGGGCTGCAAACACCTTTAATAGCATTGCACTCACTCCCTATTAGATCAATGTGGGCTCATTGCTATAAAAAATGGGAAATCAAATAGCATTAGCCAGCTCCTTGTGCGGGCGGAGGGGAAATCAAACAGCATTTTGCCTTCAAATGGCCCTGTTTGTTCTAGCACTAAGTGGGCTTTTATGAAGCCCGATTGGAGACTTAATCGCAGCCAAATACCTGCTTGGAGCTGAGCGGATTTGTCTAACAACCAAATCCATGCTCCATCCCATTATTTCAATCGGGAGAAGTCGGGCTGTGGATTGTTGCCTCTAAAGGCTGAGGGACTGGGAGCTCCTGAATGGCATGCAGTCTCTGAGACCCTAGAAACCCCTGTTCTGACCCTGGAGTCCTTCCTTAGACACCCAAACCCAGAAAAATTCCTCTGCCACCTCCCAAGCTGACCCAGGCACAGTCTTAATTTTTTAAAATACCTTATTTTTTTTGCACGTGAGTGCCTGGCTCTATTTTTCTGATTCTGCTTCTCTTCATTTTACAAAGGGGTCTCATCCCACTCATCCCCACCCCCACCCAGGAATCCATCTCTCTCTCTCTCTCCCTCCCCCAGTCTGCTGCAGCCCTCCCCCCTCCCTTCCTTCCTCTCTGCTGTGCAGCTCACCTGGACTCGGGCTTCAGTCAAGTCCAGCCTCATGGCCAGTTCCTCCCTATAAGAAAGTAGCACACAGACAGGAAGTCACTGCAAGCCCCAGCAGCCCCCTCGCAGCCACCTTCCCCACCTCTATAAGGACCTTCCCCAGCTGCGTGCCCCCACCCCCAACACAGGGGCCCTTAGGCCCTTTACCCTCGGATGCCTTCTATCTGGTGGAAAACCCCAAAACCCACAGGTGGCCAGATCAAGGCTATTTATACTTTAATATATTATATTATATACCAGATTCAAGTATTACACGGGGGAGGGGGCGCTTCTTGAGTCTATAAGTCTACAAGACTGGGCACACGGATTCTCTCTTATAAGCGAGGCACGCACCACACACTCTCACACACACAAATGCTTATAACCTGTTTTGTCCCAATATTAGCTGGGGGAAGATCTCAGCCCTCAATTTAAAAAACAAAATCACCTTCTTCATTTCTTTCTGCCTTTATCTTTTAAAAATATTCTCTTCCCCCCTCCTCTTCTCTCTTTCCAGCGCTCTGCCTTTCCCTCCATCTTACTCTCCCCCGCCTTCCTCCCTCCCTCTCCCCCTTAGGTCACACTCCCCATTACCCTCTGGAGATATGTTAAGCTTGTTAAGAGTTCAGTGGGGTAATTTTTCGATTAAACAAAATTCTGCGCACCTCCTGACTCCAGTGCCCACTGCAAACCCTGCCCATCTCAGGGGAAGTCAATTTAGCTGAAACCCTACCCCGTCATTGCGGTTATTACTGCGACAATTAAGGCAAATAGGAAACCATTAAGATGCTGTAAAACGGCTTACGACCTGTTTACCGAAAATATGAGCGCTCGGAGAATAATTGGCTCTCCCCTCGCTAATATGAAAGAGCGGAGGTTTGCGCGAGCCTGGGAGCCGGGGCTGCGCTGCTGGCAGGCCCGGTCTACATCTGAAATATCAGGGCCGGGAAACGGGTCGCCTGAGCGCTTTGCGGTACCCTCTGCTACAGCGAGGATGAGCACATCGAAACCGGCACCCGTGGCTGGCTCAGGGCGGGTGCAAAGGGGCCCTAATCCCAGGGCCCAGATGATGTGGGGTGAGGCCGAAGAGGAGCTGTTCCACCTCATTTATTTTGGTTGCCCCGGGAGAAACTAAAACAGGGCAGAATTGGAAACCAACTGACACCAACTCATTTATGATAAATGCAAAAACCCAGTGGGCCAAATAGCTATTTGATAGCACACTCCGATTTTTTTGATTTCCCTTTTTTTAAGATAAGGAAGAGACCGGGTGACACAGGGGAGAACTAAGTTTAGCTCAAGGAATGACCCAGTTTAGGGCCCTCGCCCCATATTAAATCCATTCTTTTCTGCTTCTGGTTAGGAGAGGGTTTGGCATTTGCAAGACCACTTTGGAGTTGGCTCGGGTCTCCTGAGCCCTAGGCAGAGATTTCTTCTCCGGTTCAAAGGAGCGCGCAGCTTTCCGTTTCTAAAACGCACATTGAAAAGCTGCACACGTCTCCTGCGAAGGAGCTGCCCGGGCCTTGCAGACACTCGCCCCTTTCTCCCTCCCAAATAGGGGACGTTTGCCCTAACCCTGGCTCCTCGCCTGAGCCCAGACCACGGCCCTGGGGTGAGAGAGGAAGGCCCCCAGCCGAGCGGGCGCCATAGGTCGGCTGAATAAGCCGGGACCCAGGTTCTCATTCATCTCACAGGCACATCCTTCTCAGAAAAACTGGGGCGAGTGGGAAGTGGAGCGTGACCAGGCCTAACACCCAGCTTCTTGGACACCCGTTCAAAGAGGAAAATCCCTCCCCACCCCCCACGCCCCCAGCTGCTTGGTCTACTGCTGCCCAGGCACCCAGCAATCATTGTCTACTCCTGTAAACCCGTTTACATTAAACGCACTCTGGGTTTAATGTGTGTGTGGTGATGGGGGGGTGGGGGGTGGAGGGGCTGGGAGTGGAGAGAACAGATCCGAGAGGAGAAGGCCCTGGCTGGGCTGCCCCTCAGGTGTACAGACACCAAATCCCAAAGTCCCGACTTCCTCGGGCTATTTCAGGAGTCCTCAAACCACAGGACCGAAATCTTTTAAAAGCCTTGTCCGCAGGCGCGGGCTCCAGCTTCACTGAGGAAAGCGTAACTGATACCCAGCAGAGTCCGGGACACCCGGCGCGGGTGGAGAGCGCGCAGCATAGCCGCCCAAAATAGCCGCTGCTCTGCCCCGGAGGCCAGCGCGGGCAGCGTTTCTCGCGCCTCGCCTGGGGCCTGGCCCGGTCCGAGCTCCCGGGAACGTGCGTGCGTGCGTGCGTGTGTGTGTGTGTGTGTGTGTGTGTGTGTGTGTGTGTGTGCATCTCCACGGTGGCGCGTTCGGCACTCTTTGGAGAGGCTGTTCCTTTTTCTCTCTAACTAAAACTTGGAATTTGAAAGAAAGAAAAAAATTGGAGAGGGCTAGGGAAAGAAAGGAATCTTCCCAGTCTAAACTTAAAGCCTGGGATGGGGATGGGGGATGGGCAGTTTGGGTAAGCAGGGGCGGGTGTGTTGGTGGTGGGGGGTGGGGCGCGCCTCTTCCGAGTCCACGAGCGAAGTCCCTTGCCCCCAGGCCCTGGCTCCTGCCCGCCCCTCTTCCCTCTCCGGGACCCTTCCGCGCCCTCGGCCGCTGCCGTCGGGACCACCCTGCGCGCGTACCTGGTGAAGACGTCTGGGTAGTGCGTCTTCTGGAAGGCCCGCTCCAGTTCCTCCAGCTGGTAGCTGGTGAACGTGGTGCGGTAGCGCCTCTGTTTGCGCTTCAGCAGCCCCTCCTCCGAGTCGCTGCCCGCAGACAGGCACACGCTGTCCTCGCCGTCCTTGCCCTCAGCGTCCTCCGGGTGCAGCAGCAGCTCCTCCTTGGGCGACAGCTCCCCGCCCTCGGCGGCCACAGCGGCAGCGGCGGCGGCGGCGGCCACGGCGCCGGTGGCGGCCACCGCGCAGCGCCGGGGCTCCTTAAGCAGCGCGCGGGCATCGTCCTCCAGCAGCTCCTCTTCGTCGTCCTCCAGCAGCTCCTCTTCCTCGTCCTCGTCTTCCTCGTCCTCCAGCAGCTCTTCCTCGTCATCCTCGGCGCCCGCGCCGCCAACTGCCGCCGGGGCGCCGCTGGGGCGCTCGTCCGGGTGCGCCGCGCCCCCCGGGCCGCCCAGCTCGTCCAGCGCGGGCGGCGGCGGCACGAAGGGCGCCCCGTTCTCGCGGTACGACTTGCTGCGGCTGATGCTCACCTGAGGCGCCTGGCTGATCTTGAGCGTGTCCCAGGCCGCGGCGGCCGCGGCCGCGGCGGCCACAGCGGCCCCCGCGCCGTCCGGCCGCTCCCCGGGCCGCGCGCTTGGTGGCGGCGGCGGAGGGGCCTCCCCCCGCGGGCCCGCAGTGGCCGTGGCCGCCGCCGCTGCCGCCGCCGCCGCCGCCGCTGCCGCCGCGGCACCCTGGAGGAGGCGGCCCCCGCCCGGGCCGTACAGGCGCCGCAGCTTGGGCGGCAGGTGCAGCTCTGCCTCGAACGGGGCGCTGCTGCCCTTGGGGGAGCCTGCGGGCAAGGGAGAGCGGTCAGCGGCAGCCGACCAAGGGCCCCGCCTGAGCCGCCCGCGGCAGAGTCTCTGCCCGGGGCCGGCCGGTCACTGCCCTCTCCGCGCCCCGGAGCCGCCACGCGCTGCCCCGAGCCACCCCACTCCGACCCCATCGCCTCCTTCCCCACTTTTCTTGCTCGTTCTTTTCCTTTATATTGTTCGCTCCCTCTCTTTTCTTTGCTCATTTCCTTTCCCCCTTCTCTCACCTTCCCTCCCTTCCTTCTTTCCTTCTCCCTCTCTCTCCTCTATTTCCTTTCTTCTTTGCCTCTCTTCCCTTTATTTTATTCTATTTTTTCTTGCGTTCCCTCTTTTTTTTTCTCTCCCCTCTCTCTCTTCAAGACTTTCCACATCTCTTCCCCCCTTCTCTTCCCTTTCCTTCCCTTCTCTTGTGCGCTCCCCACCCCCTCTCCTTCCTTCTTCCTCTCTTTCCCCTTGCCCTCTTTCCCACATTTTTTCCCTTCCAATTTCGGGACAAGGGAGAATCTGAAAACATTCGACAACTTTTCAAAAACCACTGCCACTGGGAAAACTTTTCGCGCGACCTTTGCCCACCGCTCCGCCGCAGGGGCCCCAGCTGGCGAGAGGGGCGCTGCCCCGCAGGCGACCCCTGCGGGGGGCGGGGGGAAGCGGCCGGGTGCCCAGAGCGCCAGCCGCTCTCCAACAGCCCACAGCGGGAGGGGTTGGGGGCTCCCTGCACAAAAAGGCAAAAAAAAGAAAGAAAGAAAAATCATCCTGGCGAAAACAGGCTCGGAAAGGCCTAGGGTGGGGGCGGAGAGGGGGTGCAACAGGCACAGGCCGCTACTTCCCTTCGAGGAAGTGCCTGGCACAGGTGCCACTGTGGCTAAAAAGGGAAAAGTCAGTTTTATTTTGAATGGCCCCTTCTCCGCGGTCCCCGCCTTTCTTCCAAGTGGCGCTAAGGCTGGACCGCTGGTTGTCGGATTTTAAAAGAAACCAACGATTCTTGTCCTGCCAGACCTCTGCACCCAGCTCAAGGCTAAAGTTGAGCGTAACAGGTTCGCGGCAAAAGGACAGTTGCTCTGGAATTTTTAATTTTAGAAAAAAGTCAGACCTTTTAAGCAACATTTCAACGGCTCAACTCTATTTAAAAAATAACATAGCAGAGAAAAAATAGCCACCCAGAAGCCTCACATTTCATACATTTCAAGTATAATAAGGAACATTTGGGGAATCCCAGGGAGATGCTTTCTGCAAAGCTGGGGTTTAAAAGGTCACAAGTAATCTACAATCGGAAAAAACAAACAAACAAACAAACAAAAAACCCACAAATCCACCGCGTATAAAAAAATCCTCCAAAGAGGAAAGGCCAAAGCTCACCCTGCTTGGAGACCCCCTATCACCAGGCTTTCCTGTCTTCACCAAGTTGATGTTACTATTTCTAATCTGTCGCCTCTCTTCAGAGCACACCCAAAGCCATCAAAGGGGACATTTAAACGACCTAACGACCAACATAGAAACCCTAAGGCCCCCGCGGAGCGAAGCGCGCCTCTGCTTCTGGCAACGGAGAGGGAAGGAGAGACAGCCCCTGACGAGATGCTTACCGCTCTCTGAGGCACCAGGCCTCTCTCAGAGTTGTCCCCTCTCCTCCCTCCGTCTCTAGCTTAACAACCTGAGGCCCCCAGACTCCCAAACATCCAATATCGAACATTCAAACCAATGCTCAGCGCCCTTTGCAGGTGCCTGGCGGGCGGTACCTTACCTTGCACGGCCTTTTCCTGGTCGGCGCGGCCGGCCAGCGGGGCGGGCAAGCTCTGCGCAGCTCCCAGCAGCCGCATCTTGCACGGGCTCCTCCGGCCCAGAATGCTGTCGATGCAGTAGGAGGAGAGCAAAGTTGGAGATTTACTTTTGCACTCGGGCCTCTCAGAGCAGCCCTCCTCCTGGTACTGATTGCTCATGGTTGGGGCTTTTTCCCTGGACGCAGAGAGTCGGCTGCTGGCTGCCTCTCCCGGCGGCGCGTGGGATGGAGGGGTGTGTGTTGGGGGGATGGGGTTAGACGGCTGGTATTTAACGGATAGTATTGCGATCTTTGTGCCTCTCTGTTTCCTCGGTTGCCGGCTGCCGGCTCCCGCCCTGCCCGCTGCGCGAGCTCGCCCTCTCGGCGCTCAGGACAAGAGGTAACAAGTGTAGTGAGCCGCGGGCGCAGAGCGCTGGAGTCTCTCTCCTCCACGTGCTGAGAGGCGCTCTCTGATTGGTTCTGGCCAGAGGCCGGGCTGCGTTGGGCTTCGGGCGGAGTGCAAAGCCCGGACTGGATTCCAGAAAGGGGGTGGGAGGGAGCAGCGGGCACGCACCAGCATCAATTTTGTTTTGTTTTCTTTTTTTTCTTCTTGTTTTCAACTAATAACTTTCCAAGTTCGTCATCCCCTTCCTGTAGCTCCTCCTTGAATACTTTAGGGTGGGCTCGAGGCTCTAGAGCATTCGAATGCCAGGCCTGTGCGTGCCACCTGGGAGGCGTGCGCCCTTTTCACCAACGGGAAGACCTCGTTGCCTGCAGGAGAGGCCTTGAGGCTCAGATTCGGACCGACCTGGCACTGTTCAAAGCCAGTCTTGCGTTGGCAGGGCAGCGTCTCGACCCCGGGCGCTCGATCGCCGTCCTCTCTATAGGCCCGACGGGCTCCCAAGGTGCCAGGGGGATGGCTGCAAGCAAACATCTGGCGTCTGGGCGTTTTCTCTCTGCCTTGCGCTATTTGTCTTCACCCTGAGACCGGCTGTTGCTCTCTTGTTAGTAGCGCCCCCCGCCCCCCCACCCCTTTCCCCTCTGTCTTTAACTCTGGAGCGGGAAACTGGCCCCTTAGAGACAAAGCTGTGCCACAGGCGCGCGGCCTGCCCTAGATTACCTAGGGGGCGGAAAGAGACAGGAGAGTGTCAGCCGCGAGGTGGGGCGGCTGGGGACCCGGCGGGGTTCGGACTGGTCTTCTTTCCGGACTGGCCTCCCTCTTCTCCTCACAAGTTCGTGTCTGTTGGTTAGGCCGCCACCCCGAGGCTGGACGGCCTCGCATCGCGCCCGGGTAGGGGAACCTGCGGGTGGCCTTCAGGGCCCCAGAATGGAAGGGACCCAAGTTTGGCTTCAGCCAAACCTAAGCGCCTACAGTTTTCCCGAATTCTTTGGACCTGGCTCCCTTTAGCCAAGGGGAGGGAGGTGAGCCTGAGGGCAGAGCGCCTTTCCTCCGGGAAAGGCATCCAGGGCTGAGGGCCGAGACCTAACCTCGATTTAAGTTGGGCCAGAGCGGGGTGAGGGGCTGGCCCGGGCGCCCTCCCCGCTTGAATGCTGGGCCCGAGGGGGAGCCGGGGGCCCGGTCACAGGCGGAGCAGGGGCGAGAGGGGGGTGGTGGTGGGTGGGAGAGGCCGGGGAGGGGGAATCCACGCCAGGTTTTCCTCTCTCAACCCCTTCAATGTGTCAAAGCGAAAAGCGGTTTACAAAGGATTATACTTGAATCACTTACAGTCAGTATTTAAAAATACAAGATGCATAACGGGATTGGGGGGGGCGTAAAGCCATAAACATCGGCATAACTCTTGAGTGCTGATGGGTGCGTGGCAGCAGATAGGCCTGGCTTGGGAAAGAGTATTCCAGAAACATCTTGAGGGGGCTGAGCGGTTGGGGAGATGCACGTTAATAATGCTAATGCCACTGCTGATACTACTACTACTATTCCAGACAGGAGGGAAGCCTTGCTCTCTGTCCCTCTCTGTCTCGGTCTGTCTGTTTGGCTCTTTCACGTTATCAGTTTGATTCTTACCTATGCTTGGATGATGGTAGGGTTGGCTGGGGGAAGGGGGCGGATAGAGGTGGAGGAAGAGAAGCCGAGCTATTGATGACATTTGAGTTTCTTTTAAACACTCCACCCCACGCCCTAACCCCCCACTCTGAAGGTTCAAGGCACCTGGGACCTTCTCCTGCCTTTCCTGTATTCCTCTTTTCCTATTCTCACCCTCTGCCCGGTTCAGCTTTAAACTCAACATTCCGTGCGCTGATGACCTCCCCCCTCTCTTCCCGGCCCCGCAAGCCGGCTGCTAGCGCGCGGGTCTCATCGGAGGGGAGAGGCGTAAAGACGCGTCGGCTTCCTCCGAGACTCCAGCCGCGGACCCTCGCGGGCGTCCAGGCGCCTGGTGGCTGGGAGAGACTGGGGCGCTTTTCCCTCCCCGGCGGGCCCCCGCGTCGGAAATCCGCAAGACCCGGCGGCCGGCTGGCTCCCTGACTTCAGAGTCGGTTCTGCACGCGCAGGGTGTGGGCTGAAAACGAGTCCAAGAAAGATCGTGTAAAACAGAGAGAGACACCGATACACAAATAATTTCCGAGAGCCTCAACGGGGTTTCAACTCTCTCGGTAGAAGTCGTCTTCGCCTCCGTTCCCCCTCCTCCCCCTTCTGCAGCTGTTCTTCTTTTAAAAAGGAGTCGGACTTTCTGCTGGGGGTGTATTCTAATTTTAATCATCCTCTGTATAAGGGGAGGTTAACATAGAATTTCTGATTCTGATTTAATGACCCCTGGAATTAAATCTAATTCTATTAATAGACTATGAAGCATTTCTTGGGACACCTATGTGAAACCACTAGCTGTATTTGTTTTTTTCATTTCCTTTTCTTTCTTTATTTTTGATATTTTCTAATCCACCTTCCCAAGTGAGGATGCTACTGGAAAGAACGTCCATCTACTTGGGGGAGAAGGGCCTGGTCCAGTTCACTTTACACTCAGTCCTCAAATGATCTTTGTCACCATTCAATATCCAACTTCAAAATTCACAATGGACTCTGGCTAGTCCCGGAAGATTACAACCAAGAAAATAAAACAAATCAAGTTTTTCAAACATACCTAACGGAGATAATCTGCTGGCGTCTCCACAGAGTCTAATCAGAATATGGGTTTAAGACTAAAGTTCTATGTTATTTTAGAAAATAAGATGTTGCCCCTCATACCTAGAAAGAACTTAACTGGTCTGTTGAGTAGTTGGACTTTTAAGAATTGGGACTATACAATTCTATGTTTAAAATAAGTTTTAGCTCCACCCAATTTAATATTTACTCTGCCAGCAAAATGACACTTCACTTTCTTTTCGCCTCACTTTCTTCACTTGCTTTTACCCACTAATCAAAGTACTTTCATTTTAGTGATAAGGTTATTCACGTTTGTACAACGTATTTCACAATTCCTTGTCCCTCTCATCTTTGGGGTCTGTAACCGTTGGTTTGCTTTTCCTAGACTGCCTGGAAAACAATGGTTCGCAGTTCATCTGCTTTTAAAATCAATCACTAAAACGAGAATGACAATTATGGCCTGAAGTGAGGGTCAAAAGTGTTTAAAACTCTTGCTTATGGTGAAAAATGGGGCTTGTCCCCAGGACTGGAAATAATAATTACCTAGGGGAGGCGAATGGGAGAAACCTCTTTCTTTTCTGTGGTTAGAGCTAATTCTACATTGTAGTTTCAAATTTATATTTGCAAGAAATGCAGATAAGGGGGGTGGCAGTTAGATATCATCCGGGGGTGGGGGGAAAGGGTTTGGAGGAGAGTTAACCTCGCACACTTTTCATTTGCGATGTTTTAATTTATTGTGCAATATACGGATAAATAAAGCTGTAATGGGCTTCAAGCCGCACCGGTCGGCTCAGGTCCCCTTAAATTATGCTCAACCTCTTCAAAACATATATTTAAACAATAGAAATAAACTTCACTGGAGTCTGTAACCAATTTGGAAGCCATTGAAAGGGAAGACAATAAGTCCTGATTACACGCGAGGATTCTCGGTGATGTGATATCCCCTTTGCCAAGTCATTTTGCTGCTTTATTTATTTAATTTCTTCTTCTTCTTCTTTTTTTTTAAACAAACTTTCATTCATTTATGGTCTTCCGCAACCTGCTAATTTAACACTGGAGCGCGCGTTATTGCAGCGTTAGGAGGAGAGAAAGAGGGAGAGAAAACAACAATACTGCAATGATCCAAATGATACAGTAGAATTATAGCAATTATAGTTCTACTTGTGGAAGAAAACCTTGCTGAGATCAGGCAAACAAACTGAAGCCTTGTGAGGATAACAAGCGTCGGGATTGACAGCCGGTGCTGGGAAGAGCCGGAGGGCACACACAGAAATATTTGCCTCCCCCCCACCCCTCCCCACACTCCCCCTTAACTCCCACCAGTCAAGGTTAACCTCCTCAAATGCTGCTTTCACAGTCTTACCCACTTCAGGGTATGCATTTTATGTACAAATCGAGGTCTCTTCTCAGAGGAGTCGGGTAATGGGAGGAAATGTAACATAATCCCCTTGCCTAGCACTTGCTTCCCCCCCGCCCCCCCCCCACCGCCCACCGCCTTCTCTGCCCTCTGCTTGCCCTTCACTTCCTACCCCTGCCTCAGTTCTCCCCACGGCTGCTGGGATCTGTCCGTGGCGAGAGTTTATTTGCTGATGTGTTTCCAAAAGAGCAGCTCGTGGAAAGGTCGAAAGGGACTGATACCTTGGCTTTCCAGGGAAGACTTCCTCGGGTTTGCTAATCCTTCCCTCTCCGCCGTGCCCTCCACCTGAGGCCGTGGGTTCCACCGCGAGGGCTCGGCTGGTAGAGGTTTGTTGGGAAGCAGCTTTTTTTTTTTTTTGGCGGGGTGGGGTTGGGGGAAGCGTCTCTAGGACCACGGCCGAGCCCCCCCCCCCCCCAGGTATGGACGCGAGGGTGTGATGACTGTGTTAAGACAACTCCCCTTATTTGTAAACTTTGCCACTTTCTGTTATCCGTCAGCAGGAGGTGAGGGGGTGGGGGAGTGAGAACTAGAGAGAAGACACAGACACCCCTCCCCTATCCCCCCTCTCCCGGTGTCCCCTCCCCCTTCCCCCCTCCCGGCCAGCAACCGAGGCACTCGCAAGCTTTGCTTTGCTTCAAGCGCTGAACTGGGCAAGACGGTCGCAGCAGCGTGTTTGCCCTCGGAACTGGGGGGTGGGGTGGGAAACGTGCGTCCTCTCCCACGTGCAGGAAAGAAAGTGGACGCGCTCTCACCCCGAGTCCCTTGGCCGATACCCCTTATCTCCCAACGCACCCATCCCTCTCCACCCTAGGTTTCCAGACCCGAGAGGGAAACTTCTCGGCGCCCTGTGATCACCACCATCTGGTCTCTCCTCTCAAACCCCGGACGGCGGGACCCCAGGTGCGTCCGGGGTCGCGGCGGCCCCGCGCGGCAGTTGCCCGGTAGCTGCCGCTGCTCCCCACCGCCCCACACGGCGGGACGAGGGCGAGGGGTGGGGTGGGAGGTGGGAGTACACGGGTTGGAGTCCTGGTCAGGAGCTGCAAAGGACCCCGGAGACCCTGCGACCCCAGCCGTCCAGGTCCTCCCCCACGACCCCCACCCCCGCCACCTCCCCGGCTCGGCCGGGAGCCACGGCCGGAGCGCGCCCCCTAGCGGGGACTCGGAGTGGGCCGGGCCCGCCCGCCGCAGCCTCTGGGGACTGGACTTGGCACATCCGAGGGATCCGGCAGGAATGAATGGAGGAAGAAAACAAAAGCCTTGGAAACATTTCCAAGTGTTCAATAAAAGACCCATCTGTACCTTTCTTCTCCGGCGCGTTCGCCGTTGATGTCCTCCCATGTGCGCGCGATGGGAGATAATTGCTGGGTGGGTTCGCGCTGGGGAACCTCAGGAAACACTGGACGCACAAGTGGAAGAATTGGGGGGGTGGGGCGAAGGCAGCCCCATGGACCTTGCCACGCCGGCCGCAAATCCTAATCCTCGGCCCTGGGGGCGTTCATGGAGGCCCGGCGGCCTGCACGCTCAGATTCCTCCGTCCCGAGGGCGAGCTGACGGGAGCTTACCCTGATGTTTCTTTTATTTGAGATCTCCTCTCCCCACATTCTGGTTCTGTGTTTCCCTCCCCCCACTTCTAATTCCAGAATACTCGCCTTCTGGCTCTAAGGTCCCCCACATTCTGATTTTCGGATCCCCCTCCCCCCCAGTTTATGAGTCTTGGGAACCCCTGGGCGCCGCCCTGCTCTATCCCTCCCCTCCCAGGTACCCTTCCCCTCTGCCCCCTACAGTGTCGCATCGGGAGATCGGACCCCAGATTCCATCACTGTCCAGGGCTTATAAATAAATCACCTGCTCCCTCTTGGTCAGGTTAGAGATGGAGAAAAGAGACATGAAGCGTTCTTGTCCAACCCCCCTTTGACTTGTTCAATCTGGAAATGATGCGTTTTCTTGCAGCGCTTAAAAGCTCTGGTAAAAAGTTACTGGTGAAGCTTTTACAAAGGTAAAAAAAAAAAAATTCCCAGTTCAATGACTTGTTATTTCTTTTGCTCCGAGTTAGTTAATCCAAAGTCACCAATCAGAAAAATACACATCGTGCTTCTGAGGCCCTATGGTGTCTGCAGTCGCGTGTCTTCAGACTTGCGGAATCATCAAGTCATACCGAGACCGCCAAAACATTTACTAGGTAAGGCCTCGGAAGGAAGAGGCCAAAAATAGGAGTAAGAACAGCTCTTGAGAGTCCCTTATTTTGTGACACGTCTTGCTGATGGGGAAGTTCAACACGAGGCTTTCCCTGCCCATAAAAGGGGGGGGGGGGAGCAGATGGAAAGGGTCCTGTGGGAAGGGAGGCGTGGGTGTCCCCGTGGTTAATTAAGACTTGCATTGTGTTGAAGGGAGAAGGGAAGCTGCCGAGGCTGAACAGCGCTCTGTTCCCTTCATCACAAAATAACCTGCAAGGAGGGGAGGGGGGGCGGGAAGCTTGCAAGTAAGACAGAGCCGGCTCTGGAATAGATACCATCAGAAAGAACCGCCGTGCTGCTGCGAGAAAGATATCTAATTTCCTGCCGCAAATCACTTACCCGATCAGAAAACACAAATAGCTGAACAGAAGCGGGATAAAAGAAAATAGAGGAGGAGGACCAGGAAGAAAGGCCCCGGAATAAAAATAACTGAGTAAAAGGAATTGCATTCACGGCTCTGACAGGCGTCTCCTCCAAACCCGGGACGGTTCGGTCTCCCCCACTCCCGGCGACCCCCACTCTTCCCCCTCCTCGACGTTCCCAGCCCACCTCGAATCCTTCCTGAGGACACGTAGCATCTCTGGGGCGGGGGTGACGTGGGGTGCAGTGGACGGCGGGCGTCCAGAACTGGGGGATCCGCGCGGCCTAGGGGACTCGCGGGACGCTGGGGCGCGACACCCACGACGTGGCCCTTCGGCGTAGTGCGGGGGGCCTCCCGGAGTGCACCGCGTGGCTGCAGCGGCCTTGGTTCCCCACCCCTGGAGGGGTGGGAGGTGCGTCGGGGTCCTGTGAAGCAGAGTCGAGACACCCCACCCTCCCACGCCCGGAACCCCAATATAGGCGATGGATTGGAGGAGTGAGGGTGGGTGGGTGCTGGGAGGTTGCACTAGGGCGCCCGCGAGAGGGCGCAGGTGCAGAGGGGTCCGTGCGGAGACCAGGCGCCTAAGGGTGAGGGCAGGACTCCTTGAGGCCACAGGCCAGGTCGCACCCCCCCACCCAGAGAGCCAGGTGTCGCCGGCACCCACCGCCCCTCGAAAACTACCACGGTCGCAGATGCAGGCAGAGAGTCGAGGCAGAGAAGGTGGGCGGAGGAGAGAGAGAGAGAGAAAATCTGCTCAGATGCAAATGTTGAGAAAATGAGCCCTGGCAGTTTTTCTTTGGGGATTAAATGAGAAGATCCCAAACAGATTTTTGAGCGGGGAGTCTCCGATTGCTCACAATCGCCAGAAATTTTGTGGTTCACGTCTCTAATCAACATCACATTCTCCTTCCCCCCCTCACCCCCATCCCCACGCCAACTTCAGACTTTGCTTGAGTTAGCACAGCTCCTGGCACCAGAGAGGAGTTTAGATAATCTCTCCTGAACAGAGAGAATTCCACTGTGGTTGTCAGCTTGTAGAAGGCAGTTTTATTTGGGCAAATGGCACTTGAATTTTCATACTCAATGGGGTGAGCACTGACTGATCTCCCCCCCCATCCCATTATTATTATCCAGACCTCATTATTCTTTTTCCTCAATTCCCCTGTTACTGCTACTGGGGCCATTTCATTATTCATTTAGTAGCCAGGTATGGGACTTGCATGGACTAAAACAGAAATTAAAACCAATGTATTTTGCCCAGAGAATCCCAGAAGGGCTTGAAAGAAAGGAGAGTGAAACCCACAGTCCATGCAAAGTTTAGACCTAGGAGTGCTTTTTTACCTTTTTTTTTTTTCACGGACAGTAGAGATTTGTCTGTCATTTTACGTTCTCCCTAATAAATAGCTACAAGACTATAATCTCACAGGTGTAAAATTTCCCTTTTCTGAGAAACCACCAACACTATCTTTTAAATAGTGCAAATAGAAAATGCGGTTGTTGACAATCTTCGTTACTGGAGAGTCAGTTCCAAACTCTTCCTTCCCTTCCCTTTCTTCCACTGCAGGACTGTTTTTCGGGTACAGAGGTGTGTACCCTACACAGAGAGCTGTAAGCAAATATTGGCTGGTTTAAATTCTGGGGCACCAAGAAAAAGCATCCAGGAAGGGCTTTTGCTCTTTGCCAACTGCAAAAGGGACTGATGATCAAAGAAAATTCTCATCCTTTCTTTCACCCTTTCTCTTCCTCTTCTCCAAAAATAAGTATCAGGCATCAGAGGATGGAGAGGGAAAGGGGAGCGGGGAGGGTTGATCAAAGACCTTTCATTTCCCTAGGCATCCCACTCACACTTGGTATGGGTGAGTCCCGAGTTTCCCCTCAGCCAGGGCCTTGTTTCTGGAGGTTTCTTCTTTATTCCCAGGCACCTCCTCAACCGGCCCCACCTTCAGCACATCCCATCAGTCAGGACTGGCTCTCACTGCAGAGAACTCAAAATATCTCACGGAGAGATGATTTATCCAAGCTGTCAAGGGAAAGTGGCCCAGGAAATGCTGCCTGGTGAGCTCATCAAGGACCACCTCTTGCCTGTTTCTCCTCATCTTCCTTTCTTCCTCAGCATTTGGGTTGAAACATTTTGATGTTATTTATACAAAGAAAATGACATTAGAGTAACCTTTTTATTGCATTATACTAAAGGGAGATTGAACTATAACTTTGAAAATTGTGACATTCCAATGAGAGCTATATTAAATTGCTTAAAAACATTTTGAAGGCATAGTTGGTATTGTCTGTAGTGGTAAGTGAAACAAAGGATTTCACAGCATGTCGGTTTTAATACTAAATACGCTCGTATTTAAGACTTTAAGCTATTCAGTAGAAGAGAGGAGAAAGGGAGAAGGTGAAATAGTAACAGAGGGGAATGGAATGGGGGCGTGGGCAGAAGGGAGCTGACAACCCTGAGAAGGACTAACAGCTATTGAGTGCTCACTCTGGGCCATTGTTCTAAGTGCTTCTCACACCAAACAATTAATCCTCCCGATGATCCTGTGAGGTTGGTTCTATTATAATCCCTCTTTTACAGACTAGGAAATTGAGGCACAGAAAGGATGACCAATTTTATCTGGGTTTTCCCGGGACTTTCCTGGTTTTGGCGCTGAAAGTCTCACTTCCCAGGAAATCCCTCAGTCCAAGTCAAGCCTAGGCACAGGGAGAAGTTGTTTGTCCAAGGGTGCAGGGCTGGAGCCAGGCTGTGAACCCAGGGAGGCTGACTGCAGAGTCTGATGACCTTAACCACCCATTTTACAGATCAGTAACCTGAGGGTCACAGAGAGATGAAATGACTTGTCCACAGTCAGGCAGGGGACTACAATTTGGGACTTGAGAATGATACCCCCTTTCTTCTCTCGGCTACCTCCCAAAAGTTTTTTTTTTTTTTGCTGTAAAGAAGGTGGCTTATTTATTTATCTATTTTTAAAGAGAGAAGGAGCAAAAAAGAAGCTAATAGCCAAGAAAATGATGTGTGCCATGTTCAGATACATACATCACTACCTGGCAGTCCTAGAACATGTAGAAAAGGGAAGTCACCTATATTGTAAACACAATTTATAATGAAAGACGATTTAAAAATTGCAATAAGGACACAAAGAAAATAATTATATGGCGCATGCAGCCATTAGGCAGGGAACGTTTTAACTCTCTGAAGCATTTGGTGTATTGTTCTGATACCATAATTGTTCAATAACGATGAACAATTGTTCCACCTCCCGTCAGCCTCAAAACTGGCAGCCCCCTGCAGAGTACTGTGTTTCCAAACAGCTTCTCGTGGGCTGTCCGGACAGGACTGTGAGAACCGGTTACATTCTGTGCAGCTAGTTTGTAAGCGGGCTGTGGGTTGGGCATGGGCCAAGAAAGAACATGCTCTCTCTGGAAACACAGCTCATTGTAAAACGACGGCTTGACATCAATAAATATAATCACTATTTGATGTCTTTATTATAATTATAGGTCATCTCTCGGGGAGGCTGCACAGTTAGCAAAGTTGCAATCCGGCTTCTGTCGGGCAGAAGCGGGAGAAAGGGAGGTCCCAGCACCTCTCAGAGTTCTGGCGGGGCCTCCGGAATGCCAGACGCTTATGCACAAGTTCAGGGAAGAAAACATTTTGGAAATGGAAGAAAACTGTGAGGGAGTTGCAACCGTAAACAGCAAATGTGCTAAGGAGTAGAGACTTATGCAGTGCTAAAAGAGGGCAGGTGGAGCGTGTTCTCAGTTTTTTAAATGTGAAGAAAACATTGGGCTGGCTCCATTCTGGTTCTGCAGAGCTAAGATGAGCCTTACTGATTGTTTTTGTTTTATTTAACACACTCACCCGGGGCTGTGTGAAGATCAGGGTTTGACGAGCCAAAGGGTGCTGAGAAAAGAGGTGAACAGCTGTGGTTCTTGTCAAATGCGAGTCTTTGATCATTGCTTGCTTATTCCTCTGTACTGGACATTTGCATTATCATGAAAAACATGGTAGCGAAAACCTTCATGCACCCTAACTTTTATTCTTTGGCAATATTTCCTTTAAATAATTTCCTAAGAGTGGGATTCCTGATTAAAGAGTGTGAATGTCTCTTGAAGTAGTGCCAATAATTTCTCCAGCTGGTTGAACCAGCTCACGACACCAATAGTAATGTATGAATGTTCCAATTTTACCACAATCTCATCAGCGTTAGATACTATAGGGTTTTTCCCTTCAAAATTTGATGACTTAAATAGCTATATGGTTGAATCTAGTTCTTCTAATGCCAAGCGCAGTAAACTTCTTCCTCATTCTAACAATTTTATCTCTTGCTCTTCTGAATTAATGCTAAGATAGCAAGGGTAAAGTAGAAGGAGAGAATTCCCAAGGCAGTGCTCATCTGCCACGCTTTGGGAGGGGTGATGGTTTGGAGGATTTATAGACACCGGAAAATCATGTTCTTAAAATTAATCCATTCCTTGTGACTGTGTGATTGTGAAAATCCTGTGTCTGATGCTCCTTTTGTTCAGAGTATAGACAGATGAGTGAAAAAAATAAGGATAATAAATAAATAAATAATAGGGGGGGATAAAAGGTAAAAAAATGGGTAGATTGAAATACTAGTGGTCAATGAGAGGGAAGGGTAAGGGTATGGGATGTATGCATTTTTTTTCTTTTTATTTCTTTTTCTGGAGTGATGCAAATGGTCAAAAAATGATCATGGTGATGAATACACAACTATGTGATGATATTGGCGCCATTGATTGTCCACCATGTATGGACTGTATGTGTGTGAAGATTCTCAATAAAAATGCTTTTAAAAAATTAATCCATTTCTGTGGGTGTGGACCCATTCTGAGTAGGATCTTTGGCAAGTAGGATGTTAAGATGTGACCCACTTCATTCAGGGTGGGTCTTAAACCTCTTACTGGCATCCTTTATAAGAGGATGAAGTTCAGAGAAACACAGAGAAAAAGACACAGAAGTTCAGAGAGAAAGCCATGGAAGCCAGAAGCTGGAAGCAACGAAGCCAGGAAGAGAAGGGAGAAGCCAGCAGATGCTGCCATGTGCCCTGCCATCTGACATAGGATACAGGTGTTGTCTTGATGATGCCTTGATTTGAGCATTTTCATGGCCTCAAAACTGTAAGCTGGTAGGCTAGTAAATCCCCATTGTAAACACCAGCCCATTACTGATATTTTGCATTCAGGCAGCCTTAGTGAACTAAAACAAAGCCAAGGGCTTTGGGGTCAGTGAGATCTGGATTAGATCCCATTTCTTCCACTTCCTGGCTGTGTGGTCTTTGGCAATCTGATTAACCTCTTGAGACTTAGTTCCTTTGCCTGAAAAGTGGGGGTGATAAACGCACAATATTGTGAATGTAATTAACACCACTAAATTATACATTTGAAAATGGTTAAAATGTGAAATTTTGAGTTGTATGTGTGTTCCTACAATAAAAAGTTTAAAAAGTACCTGCTGCATATCGATACACTGCAGACACTAAAGAAAAGTTAGTTTATATTGTATGATATGAGAATACTGAAATCCAGATTATTTTACATATATTTTTGAATATGCATGCATTTATTTGTATGGAACATTGATTTGCGATTGGAATTGCTCCATTAAAAGATACATGTGCAGTTTAAATTTTATAGTGACAAAATACCCTGTTGGGGATTGAATCATGACATCTTCATAGGTACCCACAGGGGTGAAGCCATTTGTAAACAGGACCTATGAAGATGTTATTAATTAAGGTAGTGTCCAAACTAATTAAGGGTAAGCAAGATGGCTGAAGTCCTTATAAGCAAAGGAAATTGGACATAGAGAGAGAAGCCACAGAGAGCAGCGAGAAGCTGGAAGTCAATGGAACCAGAAAGAGAAAGAAGAAGCCTCCACCATGTGCACTGCCATGTGACAAAAGCCAGGAACCCCAAAGACTGAAAGCCAGCCAGAAGACACTGACCTTCTGAAATGATGAGCCAATAAATTCTGGTTGTTAGGCCAATGCATTGATTGGTATTCGTTTTAGCAACTAGGAAACTAAAACATACCCTTTAAAATGATCACCCCATTTTACAGTCCAACAATCTTGTAAAAGGTGGTCAGTTTGATGAGCAAAAAGCTAATTGCTTACTTCCCCCTACATAGGACATGACATCCAGGGGTGAAAGTCTTCCTGGCAACGTGGGGCATGACTCCCAGGGATGGGCCTGGCCATGGCACCGTGGGATCCACAACACCTTTCTGACCAAACGGGAAAAAGAAATGTAAAAAAATGAGGTATCATTTTCTTGAGCTAAGAGAGTTCAAATAGAGCTGAGAGGCTATTCTGGAGGCTACTCTTATGCAAACTTCTGCTAAACATTGCTAATTGCTATGATTTGCCAACCCCCAATCAACATCATTCCTGTTTACCCTAAAGAATACTTAGGGCTCTATCTGAGATTCTACAAAAGTTTCACTCACAACATTTACTTTCCAGAAGCCCAAAACCTCCAGATGGGTTCCCAGGCAAATAAGTTCTGAAACCCAGAGGGGCCAGCCTCTCCAAGAACATCAACTAGTTCCATCACCCTATCTTATATTGTTGACACCCCTTTTCAACATGAAAAAGTTAGAAAAAAAGTTAGTTATTTGGCCATAACCCAAATACCCCTAAAGATTGGGAGAAGGATCACAGGAGAAGGAGGAGTTATAATAGAGAAGATGGGATTTAACAAAGGAGTCTGACGGCTGAATCATTATATTGATATTTTTTTTTTAGTCTCCAGTGTCTTGGAGCAGCTAGAAGGAAAAACCTAAAATTGTGGAACTGGAACTCATACCAAACTCTGAAATCTGTTCTATAACTACTTGTTATGATGTACTTTGAAATGTATTGCTTTTTTTTGGATGCATGTTATATTTCACAATAAAAAATGTTTTCAAAAAATCAGAAGGACAGAAAAAGCCACGGGGAGCAGCCAGAAGCTGGAAGTCAAGGAAAAGAAAGGAGACGAAGCTGTCATGGGCATTACCATGTGATGGAAAAGCCAAGGAACCCCCAAGAGTGCAGGCCAGCCAGTGGGTACCAACCCCAGGAGGAAGCAAGCCTTCTAGTTTCTGAAACTGTGAGCCAATAAATTCCTTGTTGTGAAGCCGAAATAGAAAAAAAAAAAAAGCTAATAGCTAATTATTGTTTTAATGTGCATTTCTTTCATTTTTAGTGAGGCCAAGGATTTTTTTCCTGTGACAATTGGCCAATTCTATTTCCTCTTCTATGATTTGTCTGTTCTAAACTACTAGTTAATGTTGTGCACAGTCTATTTTACCCATGTTAGTATGGTTTAAAAGTCTACTGGGGCTTCATGAAGAGTTGGTGTGAGAATTACTGAGAGATTCACATTTGTTTTACTCTGGTTGCCTT
This sequence comes from Tamandua tetradactyla, assembly GCF_023851605.1. Classification (NCBI taxonomy): domain Eukaryota; kingdom Metazoa; phylum Chordata; class Mammalia; order Pilosa; family Myrmecophagidae; genus Tamandua; species Tamandua tetradactyla. The sequence continues at coordinate 149,074,329 of NC_135353.1, read as the reverse complement.
TAGATTGTAAGCATAATGTCCAGAGTGTGTTTTCATATGTTTTATATAGCAAGGACACTCTTTTAGTCTGTTATATGGTTTGTTTTGAAGGGGCAGGAGACAAAGACTGCTAATTACCTCCAAATATCCATTCTCGTCATGGTGGGTTAAAAAGGGTTGAAAATTCTGTCACTCCCCTTAGAGAGAAGTGAAGTTTATTTCTCTTCCCTTTGAATTTGGATTGACTCTGTGACTGTTTTGATCGGTAAAGGGTGATGAAATGACACTATGCCAAAGCTTCCAGAAGGACCCTCTTCAGCACTGCATGGTGGAAACTTGATTAGATTATCTCCACAGAGATGTGGTTCCAGCCATTCCAGGTGGGTCTTGATTAATTTAATGGAATTCTGTAAAAGAGGAAGCATTTTGGAGAGAGAGAGAGAGTGACAGAATGACGAGAGATCCACAAGAACGATGGGAGTGCCACGAGAACCACAAGAGATTACCAGCCGGAGACTTTGGGAGATGAAGAGGGAAAACACCTCCCAGGGAGCTTCATGAAGTAAGAGGCCTGGAGAGAAAGCTAGCAGATGTTGTGCCATGTTTGCCACATCTTTCCAGTTGAGAGAGACATGCTGAACTCATCAGCCTTTCTTGAGTGAAGGTAACCTGTTGATGGTGCCTTGGTTTGGACATTTTTATAGACTTGCTTTCATTTGGAGATTTTCACGGCCTTAGAACTGTAAACTTGTAACTTATTAAATCCCCCTTTTTAAAAGCCATTCCATTTCTGGGGCATTGCATTCTGGCAGCTAGCAAACTTGAACACCCCTCCTTCTCCTCTGATCCTTCTCCCAATCTATGTGAATCTTTGATTGCATTTTTTTCATGTTGATAAGTGGTGTTGACAGTAAGGGATGGGGGATGTAATTAGTTGGTAATCTTGGAGAGATTGGTCCCTGGGTTTCAGGATATGCATTGGGAGAACTAGTAGGCTGGCTTTGTGAGTTTGGTCTATTTTCCAGAAGCTTTGGAAAGCTATTGAAATTTTTTAGCTAGTGAATGGCAGTGGTCCATGAAACAAAAGGTGGCAGCAGAGGCGATGGACAAAAGTCAAAAGATTAAAGAGCTATTTCTGGCTCTCACTCCTGTGCTTGGGCCCTTGATTTGGGCTTTTTTTTTTTTTTGTCATTGAGAGGTTGAATTGAGCTAATAATATAATTCTTCTCAATTATTTTTGCTGAAATCAGGCACATTTGTTAGAATTGAACTGCATATAGTCACTGTGGCTTAAACCAGCTGGAAGGTTATTTTTCTTTTATATAAAAGTCTGAGCTGATATGGTGGCTCTTCTCCAGGAAGTCATTGAGATCCCAGCCTCCTTCCACCTCTGCCATTTCTATGGTGTTCCATTCATTTGTATGATTCAAGATGGCTCACAGCCACATTCCAGCCAAGGAGGAAGGGGAAAAGAGAAGTCCGATTCCTTCCCTTTTAGGGCATGATTTGGATGTTGCACACATTGCTCCTTCATATATTTCATTGACTAGAATTTCCGCATGTCACACTAGCTGCAAAGGAGGCTTCTAACCTTAGTATTTAAATGGACAGCCATACACCTGGCTAACAATCTATAGTTCTAGATCAGGGGATGGAAAACTGCTTGTGGGTAAAATTTATCCATGCCCATTCCTTTGCATATGGTCTAGGTCTTCTTTTGCACCACAAGGGCCCTCTTTTTTCCAGTACCTGGGCAGGCTAGGCACCAGTAGATCTCTCCAGGTCACTAGTACCAGGGATAGACATGGTGGTTGAAAGGTTCCTTTAAGTAACAACATAGGGGACCTAGTTTCCACAGACTATGGGTAGGCAATTGCTCAGAAAGCCACTCTAGACTGTAGGTGAAGACAGCCTGGTGGCCAAAAGGGTCCCTGGGGACACCAGCACACAGGCAGGAAGGTGGCAGGAAGGGTTTCCAGTCCTGTTTTACAGCTGCCAGGCAAGCAGGCAGCTGGAAGGGCCTTCTGGGAACCAGCGCGGCCCAGAAAGTAACTGGAAGGGCTCCCAGTCACAGGGCATGTGAGCACATTGATGGTAGGAAGAATCCTCAGGAACCCATTGGGAGATGCATGGCCAGAAGAGCTCCTGGACACCAGCATGCAGGACAGACAGAGGCCAAAGGGCCTCTCCTCTTTACAGCATGTGGACAGGCCTGAGCCGAAATGACCTGTGGGACACTGTCCAGGGGGCAGGATGGTGTCCAGAAGAGCACCTGGGCCACCAAAGTACAGGCAGGATGGTGGTTGAGAGGGCTTTATTTCCATAACACGCAGGCAGACTGATGGCCAGAAGGAGCGGCAAGTAACCATTAGAAGACCAGGGAGCCAATGAGCTGGAGGGAAGGTGATTTAAAGGGCTCTACAGCACATGAGCAGCCTGGGGCCCAAATGACCCATGGAACTCTAGATGATCAGCAGGATGATGACCAGAAAAGTATCCAGTACACCAGCATACATAGGAGGAACAGTGGCTGAGAGGGCTCTCATTTCCTCAGTGCACAGGCAGGACATTGGTCCGAAGGGCACGAGGCTCTGCAGCGTGAGGCTTGTATGATGGCCAGAGGGCCCTCATTTCCACTGCACGAGGGCAACATTTAGGCCAGTATGGCCCTTGGTTACCAAGGAAGCTTGCAGATTGAGGGTCAAAACAACCCACCAAACAGTAGTTGGCAGGCAGGTGGTAACCAGAAAGGCCCTGGGGCATAATCACACATGGGAAGGATGGTGGCTGAGAAGGCTCTTGATTCCTCAGGACATGGTCAGAGTGATGGCTATAAGGGCTCTCAGCTCTGCACCATCAGAGGCCCACACAATGGTCTAATGGGCTCCCGTTTCCAACACACTAGGGTAGGTTAAGGGCCAGAATGGCCTTTGGTTGCCCAACATGTGGGCAGGCTGGGATGGGGATGGTAAATGATGCCAGGAACCCTAAAGGGTACAGGGTTGGCAGCCGGAAGAACTTTCCTAGACACCAACCTGTGTGGGAAGGATGGTGGCCCAAAGGGTTCTTGCGTCCTCAGTGCATCATCAGAGTGACAGGTGAAAGGGCTCTCAGCACTGCATCTTTTGAGACCCATAATGTAGCCAGAGAGGCTCTTTTTTTGCATAACACGTGAACAGGTTGAGGGCTGGAATGGATCTTGTTTTCCCCTGAACGCTTGTAGGATGAGGGCCAAAATGATTCGGAGAACCCTAGTGCGCGGGCAGGTTGCTGAATGGAATGGTTCTATGGCACACCAGTACGCTGGGAGGACGGTGGCTGAAAGGGCTCCCACTTCCTCAGCTTGTAGGCAGGCCATTTGCCTTAAGGACTGACACTCAGCTGCCCTGGAAACTCATACGGTGATGAAAACCTTTCATTTCCATAGTACTGGTGCAGGCTGACAGCTGGAATGGCCAATTCTTAGCTAAAATGTAAGCAGGTTAGAGGGTTCAAAATGTACAGTGGAACCCTAGAGCGCAAGCAGGTTGATGACCGTAAGAATTCCCAGAGAGCAGGATACATGGCAAGGACGGTGGCCAACAGGGTTCTCATTTCCTCAGCACACCGTCAGATTGATGGCTGTAAGGGCTGTCAGCTTGCATCCTTCCAGACCTTTAATGTGGCCAGAAGGGCTCTTGTTTACACAATACTTGGCCATATTGAAGGCTGGAATGGGTATTCTTGTTACTAAACATTTGTGGGGTGGGAACCAAAATGACTGACAGAACCCTAGTGTGTAGGAAGGGTACCGACCAGAAGAATTATTGGACCATAAGCACGTGGGAAGGCCGGTGGCCGACAGAGCTCCTGCTGCCTCAGCATTCGGGCAGGCCATTCACCTGAACATCTCACACTCAGCTTCTGTAGAGGCCCATATGGTGGTGAAAAACCTCTTTATTTCCATAGCACATGTACAGGTTGAAGGCTGGAATGGTCCTCTCTTAGCTAAAATGCAAGCGGGCTGCAGGCCAAAATAACCACGGAACCTTAGAGAGCAGGCTGGTTGGCGACGGAAGGGCCTGCAGACACCATGCTGTGGGGGAAGGACGGTGGCCACGAGGGCTCACCTTTCCTCAGTGCATGGTCAGAGAGACAGCTGGGAGGGCTCTTAGTTCTGCATCCTGTGAGACGGACAAGATAGTCAAATGGGTTCTTGTATGCACAGCATGTAGGCAGGTTGAGGTCTGGAATGTTTTTTTTTTCCCTGCAAACACTTGCTGCCTGGGGGCCAAAATGATTCGCAGAATGTTAGTGGGTGGGCATGTTGTTGATCGGAAGACATTGGAAGGATGGTGGCTAAATGGGCTCCTGCTTCCTCAGCAGGGGAGCAGGCCATTGGCCTTAAGGGTTCACACTCAGCTACCTTCAAGGCTCATATAGTGGTGAAAACCTCTCATTTACATAACACATGTGCAGGTTGACTGCTGGAAGGGCCCTCAGTTAGCTAAAATGTTAGGGGGCCCGAGGCTGAAGTGACATGTGAACCCTAGAGACAGGTTAGGTTGTTAACCGGAAGTATTTCCTGACAGCTGCCTGTGGGGGAGGGATGGTGGCTGGCAAGGCTCCTGCTTCTTCAGCTCATGGGCATGCTGTTGGCCAAAAGATCTCTGGATTCTTCATTGCCCGAGGGCTGATTCATGGCGAAAGGCCTCTCATTTCCACAGCACATGAGCATGTTGAGTATCAGAATGACCCTGGATTCTCTCACATGCTGGTAGACTGCAGGCAGAAATGACCAGCGGAACCCTAGAGAACAGGAAGATTGTTGGCCGGAACAATGTAGGGACACCAGGCCACACGGGAAGGACGGTGGCTGAAAGGGCTCTGGCTTCCTCAATGTACCATTGCAGTGACTGCTGAAAGACCTATCAGCTGTGCATCCTTCCAGACTCATAATGTGGCCAGAGGAGTTCTTGTTTGCACAACACGTGGGCAGGTTGAAGGCTGGAATGGATCTTGTTTTTCCCAAACATTTGTGGGGTGGGGGCCAAAATGATTAAGGGAACCCTAGTGGGCGGGCAGGTTGTTGAACGGAATAGTCCTATGGCACACCCATGCGCCGGAGGACGGTAGCTGAAAAGACTCCTTCTTCCTCAGCACGTGGGCAGGCCGTTGGCCTTAAGGGCTGACATTGAACTGTCTTTGAGACTCATATAGTGGTGAAAGCATTTCGTTTCCATAGCACGGGTACAGGCTGACAGCTGGAGTCCCGATTCTTAGCCAAAGTACAAGCTGGTCAGAGGCTGGAAATGTACAGCGGAACCCTAGAGAGTAGGCCAGTTGTTCACCGGAAGCATTCCCATGGAGCACCAGATATGGCAACGACGGTGGCTGAAAGGGCTCTCGTTTCCTCAGCGCACCATCACCTTGACGGCTGTAAGGATTATCAGCTTTGTGTCCTTTGAGACCCATATTGTAGCCAGAGGGGGCTCTTTGCACAACACAGGGGCAGATTGAGGCTGAAATGGATCTTCTTTTTACCAAACACTTGTGGGGAGGGGGCTACAATGACTGACGGTATCCTAGAATGTTTATTGACTGGCAGAATAATTGGACAGCAAGCTGTGTGGGAAGGACGGTGGCTGGCAAGGCTCTCACTTCTTCAGCATTCTGGCAGGCCGTTGACCTGAAAGTTTCATACTCAGCTTTCTTTGAGGCCCATATGGTATGAAAAGCCTCTTAATTTCCATAGCACGTGTGCAGGTTGAAGGCTGGAATGGCCCTCTCTTAGCTAAAACGTGAGCCACCCTGAGGCCAAAATGACCCTCTCAGCCCTACAGAGCAGGCAGGTTGGTGACAGGAAGAACTTGGGTGAACACTCTCGGGGGAAGAACGGTGCCAGAAAAGGCTCTGATTTCTTCAGTGCACCATCAGAGTCACTGCTGTATGTGCTTTCTGCTCTGTATAGTGTGAGACCCAAAATGTGGCCAGATCTGCTCTGTTTGCACAACATGTGGGCAGGTTGAGGGCTATAATGAGTCTGCTTTCCCTGAACACTTGGTGCGTGGGGGCCAAAATGACTCCTGGAACCCTAATTTTCAGGCCTGTTGTTGATGGTAGGACAGTGTAATGGGAGGACACCCGTGTAATGGGAGGACAGTGGCTGAAAGGGCACCAACTTTCTCATTACGCAGGTCGGCCATTGGCCTTTAGGACTGATACTCAGCTGCCCTTGAGGCTTATATGGTGTTGAGAGAGATCTCATTTCAATAGCACGTGTGCAGGTTAGCAGCTGGAATGGCCATTTTTCAGCTAGGATACAAGCGGATCGGAGCCCAAAATGCCCCGTGGAACCATAGAGACCAGGCACATTGGTGATCAGGAGGGCCTGTAGATACCAGACTGCGTGGGAAGGATTGTGGCCATAAGGGCTTTCCCTTATTCAGTGCATGGTCATAATGACAGCTGGAAGGGCTCTTGGCTCTCCACCCTGTGAGATCTATAAGGTAGGCAATTGGCTTCTTGTGTGCACAGCATGTGGGCAGGTTGACAGTTTGAATGGGTCTTCTTTCCCCAAACACTGGCTGGTGGGGGCCGAAATGTCTCACGGAACCCTATTTCCAGGTGAGTGGGTTGTTGCCTGGAAGGTTCTTCGTCATACCCATGCCCTGGAAGGAGGGTGTGTGAAAGGACTCCAGCTTCCTCAGGACTGGGGCAGTCCATTGGCTTGAAGAGCTCACATTCATCTGCTCTTGAGGCCCATAAGGTGGTGAAAGGCCCCTCATTTGCATAGCATGTGTGTAGGTTGAAGGCTTGAAGGGCTTTGTGTTCCCTAAAATGCTAGTGGGCTTGAAGATGAAATGACATGTGGAACCCTAGAGATCAGTCAGTTTGTTGATTGGAAGAATTGCCAGATACCAGCCTGGGTGCAAAGGATGGTGGCCAACAGGGCTTTCGCATCCTCAGCTGGTGGGCAGGTGGCAGGTCAGAAGATCTCTCACCTCTGCAGCACGTGAGGGCCAAATAGTTCAGAAAGGGCTCCTGTTTCCACAGCACATGGCATGTTGAGAGCTGGAATGACCCTGGATTCTCTAGCACACTGGTGGTTTGCAGGCAGATATAACCCACAGAACCCTAGAAAGCAGGCAGGTTGGTGACCAGAAGCACCCCCAGACACCAGTGTGTGTGGGAAGATTGGCGACCGAAAGGGCTCTCCCTTCCTTAGTGCATGGTCAGAGTGACAGCTGAAAAGCCTGGACTGTACATACTGTGAGACCCTTACTGTGGCCAAACTGTCTCTTGTTTTCACAACACATCAGCATTTTGAGGGCTGGAATGGGTCCAAACACTTGCTGGGTGAGGGCTAAAATGATTTGTGGAACTCTCCTGGGTGGGCGGATTGTTGATTGGAAGGGTCCTTGGGACACCCATGTACTGGAAAGACAGTGGCTGAAAGGGATATCATTTCCTTACGCATGGACGAGCAGTTGGCATGAAGGGCTCACACCAGCTGCTCTGGAGGCTCATACGGTGTTGAAAGCCCTCTCATTTCCATAGCACGTGTGCAGGTTGACAGCTGGATTGGTCTTCCGTTAGTTCAAATACTGGTGGGCTGCAGGCCAGAAATGATTCTTGAAACTCTAGAGTGCAGGCAGGTTGGCAATCTAAAGGAGTGATGGCAACCGACAGGGCTCTCACCTCCTTACCATGTGGACATGCAGTTGGCATGAAGAGCTCATAGCTTAGCTGCCCTAGAAGCACATATGGTGGTGAAAGGGCTCTCATATCCATCATATGTGGGCAAGGTGAGAGCCACAATGGCCCCTCTTTTCCCAACATACAGACTGGCTGGGCCCTGAAATATCCTGCAGAATGTTAATGGGCAGGCAGGTTGGTGACCAGAAGAGTTTTGGGGACAACTGTGCTTGAGAATGACTGTGCCCAAGAGGCCTCTTGTTTCCACAGCAGGTGAAACCCTTCTTGCCATCAGTGTGATGGCAAGAAGGGTTTTCAGTTCTGTAGCACATGGGGCCCCTGGACCATTAGTTCAAGGGCCAGCCAGTGGCTGGAAGGCTTCCAATCCTATTCTCTACCTGAAAGGTAGGTGAGTGGTTGGAAGTGGCTTCTGAGCACCAGAAAGCAGGCAGGATTGTGGCCAAAGAGCTCTCACTTCCTCAGCCAGTACACAGACTAATGACCAGAAGGGCCCTTGGCTCCCCAACATGTGGGCAGGCTGTGGGCTGGGTGACCTTGCAAACCCGAGTGCCCAGACAGGCTGATGGTTCGATGGTCTCCCCCCAGGGTACCAGCATGAGGGAAAGATAGTTGTAATGCGGCCCTAGGTCCTATAGCATGCAAGCAGGATAGTGCCTAAAAGGTCCAAGGGAACCCCAGTGCATGCAGGTGGCAAACTGGCACTAGTGCGTGGGTAGGCTGGGGGCTGAAATGACCCTCAGAACTCTGGTGGACAGATAGGCTGGTCACCAGAAGGGTGTGAGGGTGCTGATAACTTGTCTTATTTGTTCATAGGTCTTCAGACCCAGAAGAGTTGAATCTGCACCCGATGGATAGATAGGACAGCACATTACCCAGAGATTTTGGTCTTTATGCTGGCTGCATAGATCAGATAGCACTTTGTTTTTGTTTTTTCTTTGAGAGGAGGTGAGTGTGGTCTATGGGAATAAGAATGAAAATTATGTTTGAATACAAGAAAGGAGGAATATGGAAATACTGCTCATATTTATTAATGACCCTGATCTCTTCTTCCTGGGCCATAGCTTTACTTACAGTTGAGTGTGGTCATCTGACAGAGTTCTGGCCAACAGAATTTGAGTAAAAGTGATGTGTGCTACATCCAGGCCTGGCCTGTTATAAACTCTCATGTGTTACTTCTCTTTTTCTATCCACTGGTTAAGTGGATGAGACTTCATAAACTACAGAAGGGTGGGGTCACAGGATGGAAGGAACCTGGGTCCCTGAATGATTGTGTGGAGTACAAGCCTCTGTTGACATAATTGGACAGGTGACAAGCAAAAGAGAATTTTATTTAGTTAAGCCACTGGCATTTCAGGAGTACTTCCTATAGCAGCTAGTGTTGTTGGCTTTAACTGAATAGTAACTTGGCATGTAGGATCAGCTGAGCTGTTTGACACCCATTTTAAGTCTTGAGGGTCCTCGTGGTTGGATGTGAAGCTGGGATGGTCAAGATCACGCTGCTGGATCTAGGCTGCTGGTCTTTGTTGGGTACTTCAGCATCGATGAGCCCCACCTGGGCGCTGAACTTAAATTAAAATCTAGGACCTAAGCTGCCAATAATCTAGGCAGAGAACATATCCAGTTAGATATTTTAAAAGCCTTGAGGGCTTGTCGAAAAGGAGAGAATGTTTCCTCGTTTTTATTAATCTCTCTCTCTCTCTCCCTCTTTCTCATTTCTCTAAGCACTGTGGATTTAAGTAAATAAGACAAAATTGGTCTTTAGTGTCAGAGATTACAGTGGTTTGGAGACATGAAACAGTTACACAAATGACTAATTGATAATACCTGGGGTATACATTATGCAGGAGAAGTACTTTGTGCTATACAAATAAACAGCAGAGAGACCTGACCTTTTGTGGGGGTTGAGGAAAGCTTTCTTAAGGAAGTGGGAGATCTGAGGGATGAGCAGGAGTTATCTAGGCCAGTGGTTCTTAAACTTTAGTGTGCACGAGACTCACCCAGAGCGCTTGTAAAACACAGATTGTTGGGCCCCATTAAGGTGTTTCTAACTCAGTAAGTCTGGAGGGAGGCTGATGATTTGCATTTCTAACAATTCCCAGGTGATACTAGTTCTGCTCTTTGAGAATCACTGATCTGGGCTGTATCTCCCAACAGGTGTTCTGGGACCCACAGTGCTGACGGTGGGTTATAGGCTAGTTGAGAAATTGCTCTCCTCAGAGGCAGCCAGACTTGGGTGACTCAAGGATGGTCATCTCTAGCCGTGGGTGATGTAATCTTTTCCCCCAGCATGTTCTAGAAACATCATACTTATCTGCTATGATAGTGATAGTTTCAGTTTGGGAAATACCGAGTGAATCAGAAAAGGGGGAGAGGCCAGTAGTTTGTGTTAGGTCCAGAGAAGGGCTTTGCTGAAGTCTCAAAGGACTGAGGGAAGGTCAGTGAGGCTGGAGAAGAGAAGCTCCAGGGGAGATGGTACAAGAACTATTGAGAGGGGTCAGCTCAGGAAGGGCTTTGAGGGCCTCATTAAGAGTTCAGTGGCTCCTGGGTAATCTTGGACAGAAATTATGGTGTGTGGGCCAAGGTGGATGAACTGAAGATGGAAGCATTGGAAAGGTTTTTTTGGAGGTAAGTCAACAGAACTTTGGGATTGTTGGATGTAGAGGTTGCAGGATAAGGAGGTATTTTGGATTTTTTTTGATATTTAAATGTTGACTCAATTTAAAATTGGTATTGGTCAAATAATACACAGATGTATTAGATTTAGGCCCCCTGCCGCCAGTTTGTAGCCTCTGATGTAGGGTGAGAAGGGATGATACTTTAAAGACTTGCTTCAATTCACATCCAAAGTGTTATAAGCACCATCATGAATCCCTTCCCTTCTACCATCCCAACCCCACTAAGTTTATAATAAAAAAATTCTTGTAATATTGAGTTGCAATTTCGTTTGATCCAGGGAGATAGGAAATTCAACTCTTGTGAAAGCATTAGTGTCAGGCTGCAATAAGTTGTAACATTGGTTTCAAAGGTCTCCTTTTTCTAGTGAAGGTAGCTTTAGTTAATACTAAAGCTAAGTGTTAAGGTGAATGATGGGAGATCTCAATTCTTTATTTAGGCTTCTCATGGTTTAATAGAAAGAACACTCTAGAGTCAGAATAAGGAAATCTTATTGTATGGACTTAGGCAAATCGGTGATCTTTGTTTTAGCTGTAAGTGAGGATACTAATATCTCTATTCACACCACATAGGCTTGTATGGTTAAAAACCTACCTACCTGAAAGTGATTTAAAAGTGTGAAAGTATTAATATGAAGTATCAAAATAAAGTATCAGTATAATGTGTAAACATGAAGTTGAACTTCTATTTTAGGACTCCAGAAGGATTTTCAACACAGACATCCATAATTTACGTTTCCCAATACTTGCTTACATACCCTAATGATGGGAAACTTAGCTTAAATGGACCATATAATTTATCATTCAAGTCAAGACACTTTTGAGTGTGAAAGGGGATGCTGTTAATAGTTATTCTGGGGCACAGGCAAAAGCCAGGACTATCCTGGGTAAAGTGCGATATATGATCACTCCAGGAATAGGTAAAATGTCACTGATATATAATTGATTCACCAGATGGTGTGGTCAATAAATATATGTATGCAAAATGGCTTTTTTCTAATAACTCATTTACTTGGATATGATATAAGTACATGTCAATATTATAAACAGGATTCCTGTGCTAGGTGAAAGAAAAGAAGGCAATAAGTGCAAAATTTACCATCTCCTCTCCCCACTCTTGCTTCTAAAGGCATTTAGAAATGCATCAGGATTTGCTTTGATGAAGTAATTTGGTTTTTGGAGAAGACCATGGTAGGTGAAAAGAAGATCAGATATGTCTACACTGAAAGGAAATTAAAATATTAAATAATGAAATTAGTACGCAAAAGATGGTCTGTTCAGTAGTGTCGTATCCCAGGCAAACTAATGTACAATGCATTTATGTTCTCATACAAGTAGATGCGATTCAGTGGTATGCCCAGAATTTGAATTTTCCAAATGACTCATCTGAGGCCTGGCTACAGCTCTAGCTAGCCCTTTAGGCTGGGATGATTTGGGGATTGCTGGGTAAGATTCACAGGACAATCATTTACATATGCTTTGGTTTTGGCTGCTTTTTATCTTCTCAGGTTTGAGGTGGGTTTCCTCCCTTTGCCAGAAGTCTTGCTGGAATGTGATTGAATCACAGTGGCAGCTGATGTATTATTAGAAGATGCTGCTGAAGATGGACATTTCTCAGTAATCAGGTAAGTAGGCAAGCTGGCCTTTGTTCTCCGCCTAATCTGAAGTGCCCTCTGATCTTCAGCACAGCACGTGAAAAGCAGCCCATCTGAATCGACAAAGAGATCTTTATTTCTCTTCCACAATGTGCAGAGAAAAGGTAGAAAGAGAATTGGAGTGTGAATTTATTTCTTTGGGAGTGTGCGCTCTCAGTCTGAGCAAAAGAAATGCTAATGGAAGTGATGTTTGCGCTTTGAGACTGAGTTTCCTGTCTCACGTTGTCATATTATGTTTTTGTGCTGGGTCCAGAAGCACAGCCTCCCACTCAGTAGGCCGGGATGGAGCAGCACAGAGAACAGCTGTCTGGGAGAGGAGGAATCTATGCTCTCTCCTGCGCTGCTCCTGGCTGAAGGGAATACCGGGCCAGCCAGGCTGGGTTGCAATTTCCCGTTTGAAAACCCACATAGAGAGATAATTGAGGACATCAGAAAACGATTGACTTGCTAAGCCTTTGAGTTTGTCAAAAGCAAGTTGCCATCTAAGTTTTGTCTTTGGATAATCTGTATCAATTGTATCACTATTTATTTTCTGGACAGAAATTTTGCGTTCTGTATGTCGGTAATCCTGCTGAAGTCAGTAGAAGCATCTTGGGGACATTCAGATATCGACTTTGGGGTTGGTGAAACGGTACTGTTAGAGTCAGCATCACCATTTTATGTCAATTTTGTCTTTGAACGGTAAAAACAGTTCTTGCTTCATTGTGATACTTGAAACTACCCTTATTTGGGATCATGATAATGGCTCTGTTCAGAGAGGTAGCATTTTTATTGTTCTGTCGGGTGCCTTGCATGCTGGTTCTTAAAACAAATAGTGGAGAACTATTTACTACCTTTTGTCCACTTCGAAATTAACTCAAAGGCTCTAAGTCCATATTGGGAAGAACCAAACTCTTTGGAACGCCACTCGCTTTGAAGACCGCCACCCTCACTTAGTCTTCCAGTCTTATTTCAGTTTAGAGATGTTCAACCTTGAGTTTCTATAGCGGCTTACAGCAATCCCTAGAACACTTGATCAGATGAATATAATGGACACATAGGAGAAACTGTACGTGGGGTGCCCATTTGACAAGGGGGCATTCGGTGTGTCTTCAGAAACAGGCATTTTCTAGCTTCTGGAAACAACTGAGAGGGAAAGTTGAATAATCCTGTCCAATACCCAAGGTCACTGAAAATGCATCTGCATCCTAGCCCAGCCTTTGGTGTAGTGCTTTGGAGCTCTGAGCAATAGTTCATGGGAAACATGGGAAGGTTTAAAGCCGTTTGTCCTTCAGCAAAGAGGGCTCTTCTCTTTTCTATGAAACTTACTGGAATCTTACTGGATATTGAAATGTGCAGATTTTTAGTGTATGGCTCTTACTTTTGAAATTGTGTATTAAAGGCTCAAATTTAACTACCGTGGTGTTCGGTTCAGTTCCCGAGGCCCCCATTTCCTCCTGCCTTCTTTGGAAACCATTTCCTGGTGTTCTAATTCTGTCTCTTGCCAAGTAGCAAAAGCAGGGAGGAAAACTCCGGAAGTAGCTTGTGGTTAAGTTTCAAGTTTTTTGGCTCTTGGCCAAACACTCATGAGCTTCATTTGTGTTCATATATAAGAAAAGCCAGCCCGGATCTCCTAATAATGCTTTATTTAGTGCTTAAACTTTAATTGCAGGGTATAAATGATAGCATTAGGAGCCGATATCAATACTAATGCCACCTATATTATTATTTACTCGGCTAAAAACTAAGCTTGTTGAAATATATTTATTAACACTGCACTCTAGAACTACACATTTAAAGCTTAATTCTGTTGCTGTTCATGAATTCTAAGCATACTTGCAAACTACAGTGTCAGAGCTTCCAGGCTTGAGATAAATTCATTGTGAAATTCAAATGATGGAGTGTGTTAGGGTATGCATTTTTTTAGGTCACAAATGGGAGCTGGTTTATTCAAGGAATGAAGCACCCTTTGTGGAATTCTATCCCCTTTTAGCTACAAACAGTTAAATTCAGCATTTATGATGTATAAACTTTGCTCCTTTGCATTAAAATGTACCTTATTCATTCTGTAAATTTCTCTTTCAACCATGGCTATTGTTTGTCATTAACAGCTAGCTTTTGTGAAGTTAATAAATGTGCATAATAAGGACATAAAGGTATGGAGAAGTAATACTGTAATCCTTTTGTTTGGATAATCAGTCTAATGTATGCAAATTAAACCTTATTAGTACTAGGGTTTTGTGTCTGCTTATCAAAATGTGCCATTTTCATGAAAATTGGAAGTCCATTATATAAAGTTATTATTAACAATCATTTAGGAATTATATACGGTATGCAAATTAAAGTTGATTACAACTAATTAAGGGCTTTCTTTGTTATTTGACCTTGTCTGCTTTTTATGTAAATATGTTTCTTTTGGTCTGGCATATTTTTAGACTCAGAAAAGTATATTAAGACAAGTTACATTATGTATTTTTTAATATATCTTTGTGTTGCCATTGTCTGTGCCCCTCATTTCAAAGAGGCACAAATGATATGCAGAGCCATGCATCTTGTTGTTTGGAGATGGTTCTCTAGGTGAGTCAGAATTTGAGAAATAGAAAACAATCAAATTTCCAGGTCCCTTCAATAAGTTGAATGGAAAATGAGCACAAATCCAGTATAACACATAAACAGTCTTCATGCCAGAATACCCTTTGTTCCACTATTTATTGACTTCAGTGAATCTTGGGTACAGATTTCCAAACAGAGCTAAGTAATAAATGATCATTGCTCACTTACTAGGTGCCCTGCCAGACCTAACTGTTGATGATCTATGAAAGCATTCAGCTAAAGATAAGCGACTTCACCACCGTAAATATAACAGGCCCAGAACCAATGGCCTTGAGAAAGAATTGTGTGCTCCCTGTGAAAACGGGGAAAAGAGTAGGCAACAAGGAATCATTTGAAGTAAGCACTTCTTGTTGTTTTCCTTTAGTACAGTTGTTGCATTTGCTTTCTGTGAACAAAGATTCTTGCTGCAGTGGCTGGAGCAAGAGATCCTGAGGCACTAGGTTTAATTGGATGATAGAAAAGACTGTTAATCAATAGATTTGCCAATGCCTTAAAGTGAACCAGTAGGAGAAAAGATGGGGAAGATAAACAGCCCAAGAAGAGGCCAGGATTTTGCAAGAGTGAAGAAAACTAATGGTATCTAAAGAATCATAAGCTTTATGATTCAGTAGCCTCCTTGGAAAACATAGGAGACTCAAAAAGAGAGAGACTAAGTTTATACATTTCTGTGTGGTTTCCAAGGGTCCCTGCAGAGAGCAAATGTCCCACTTCATTATATGCTCTAGGAAGGATAGACCCTTTCTAGTAGTTCCCGACATTTCCTTTCCCCTCAGCAAAGTGTAGGGCACTGGAACTCCCATTTCCATGGACATTAAAGAAAAAAAAGAATCCTCAATTTTAAAAGAGACAAAGGAGCAACTAAACCAAATTACTGTCAAACTCATCTAAATTTTGAAACTTTTTCATTTTGTTCCCTTTATGAACAATCACAGTTTAATCTTTGAAAATGCCTTTTGAACTTTTATAAAGGGACTGAAAACAAACTTTCTACTGAGTATAATATACAAACAAAAGTGCATATATAAATGTGTAGCTGGTTAAATTTCCACAGACTCAACAGTCCCATGTAACAGAACCCAGATTAAGAAGCAGTACATTAACAGTACTCTGATAGTCCCAGGCTTTTTCATAAATCAGACGATAATATACGGGTGGCTCCGTTCTGAACTCGCTTGGGGCGGGGAGAATTGACACCTCCACAATACTGAGCCTGCCAGTCTATGAACATGGCATATTTCTGATAAGGGGAAGCTTTGATTCAGTAGCTTCCTTGGAAAACATAGGAGACTCAAGAAGAGAGAGGCTAAGTTTATACATTTCTGTGTGGTTTCCAAGGGTCCCTGCAGAGAGCAAATGTCCCACTTCATTATAGGCTCTAGGAAGGATAGACCCTTTCTAGTAGTTCCCGACATTTCCTTTCCCCTCAGCAAAGTGTAGGGCATTAGAACTCCCATCTCCATGGACATTAAAGAAAAAAAAAAAGTCCTCAATTTATTTCATGGCTCCATAAATACAAGGGGAAAAACTATCTTGTGAAACCTGTATTGTACCATAGTAAAGGTGCTGCTGCAGCTTTCCACCCTCTAAGAAGAGCTTTTGCTCACGAAGAAGTTGCTGGGTATGCCCGGAAAAGCTCCCCAAAGGCTAATAAAGTGCCTGTATAAGCAAGAGAGGAAAGATTGAAAGAGAACCCAGGAACTTCTCACGATGGTGCACGGAAAAGGAGGTAAGGCCAAGTCTTTAGTCAGCCTTCAGAACAAGGTAGAGGATCGTAAACACCAGTAGAGGGGTGGGCGCCGCCCGTGACTGCCGGTGACCTGAGTGTGTAATTGGCATTTCCTTTCCCAGGTGCTGACTGCCTCTGAGCCTGGGAATGGGGCTAGGGATGCAAAACACTCTCACCTGTTCCTAGGCAAATGGGAAAATGGGCTGGGCTGACCACAATTGAGCTGTAAGAGCCCCCTGAGAACAGGAACCCCAAAGTCACTGGTTTGCTTTAGAAAGGTTTATTATTTTACATTTCTCAAAATAAAACGGTAAAATTATAGGCAACACAAACAAGATTCAAACTATGTGAGGCTTTTAATTCAGGCAGAATTTAATGTGTAATTAAGATTAATTATACCATAATGGAATTGTAGACACATGATTATTGCATCATATTCCTTGCAGACACGAATCTTGCTTTTGCATCATTCTGATTTCTCGAGTCGAGAAATATGCTGAGAGGCAGAGCCAAGAGAATCTGGCTGCGGCTTGCTGGGTGTGTTTGTTACAAGGTCATTTTGGAAGTTAATTTTTGCTAGTGCTCATTTTGAAGTGTTGGAAATACGCCTAACTGAGATGGCCTTAAAATCCTGTTCTTTTTTGTTTGTTTTGAGAAAAAAATCAGCCTTAAAATATCTCCATTAGAGGCTCACAGCGTTTGTAGTAGTTATCAAGGTTAGGACATTAACTGAACGTTTGGATTCTAAGTGAAGGTAAAAAAGAATTTATTTCTCAGTCATAAATTCAAAATATGGGCAAGAGTGTTGAAATAGTTCATAATAGGCCACTTTCTGAATCGGGGGGAAGATGGTTAAACCTTCACAGGCAGTTTTGACTCTTCCATTTAAAAAAGAAAAAAAAATCCAAAGGAGGAAATTTCACGATATACTATAGTATATTATTTAAATATATAATATATGTAACAACTTTGAACCATTATTTAAGCCTGTGCAATTAGGCATAGTTTTCTTAGCTTCAGTTTTCTTGGCCATGATTTTGACACTAAGTGGGAGTATTTCTCAAAAGTGAGTAAATTACAGATCCTTTACTTAATTGATTATATACTTCTTTTGGTATGGAAGTTTTTATGCATACATATTTGGACCTTTAAAAAAGAGATTCTCTTGGACTCCAATGTTGACTTCTTTTTATTATAGGCTAACATAAGATCAGTACAAACTCTTATACAAGTATAAAGCCAAATCAAGTAATATACAGGAAACACTAGAAAAATGTACCCCATAACATTTAAATTAATGCTATTAATTTAAAATAAAGGATGATATTGTTTTCCTGAAACTGCATTTTAAGCATACCTATATTCTTTTTTTCACTAGGTCTCCACAATCCAAGCAGTCTTATTCTGGCTGAAATGATTGTAAGCCTATCTGAAAACTAGAACACTGAAATAGGATAACGGCATTCCATTATAAGTTTGACCATTCAGGTGATCCAAAACATCTGTTAAGATGATCATGGCAATCAGGAATCAGTAAACCTTTCCCCTCAAGGAGCCAATAGTAAATATTTTAGAATTTGAGGCCCATACAATCTTAGTTGCAACTACTTACCTCTGTCATTATAGTGTGAAAGCGCCATGAGCAATATGTAAATGAATGGCCATGGCTGTGTTCCAATAAAACTTTATTTACAAAAACACGTGGAGGGCTAGATTTGGCCAGGAGATATAGTTTGTCAACCTCTGATCTAAATGAAAATGAAACAGTGAAACGGTTCAGAGATTTATAAAAGAAATATTAATCTTTCCTCCCTCTAGTATTATCATCTTCAGATAAACAATAGTCATAGCTTAATTCATAGCTGGCACATCTTTGTGGTTGGACATATTCATTTTACCCCTTGGATGGTTCACATCTCTATGCATTTTCAGTATTTTGTTTTTGTTTGCTTTTCACTGCACAATATATCATCTATCCATCCAAGCTGATAGACATAGATCTGTTTTTTCCTTCAATTTTTATTGTGATAAGTTGAAAGAATAGCATAATGAATACTTATATAACCTTCATCTAGATTCAATCATTGTTAACATTTTATTATATTGATCTTCTCTCTTTCCCTTCTCCCCTCCTTCTCTGTCACATTGAGCCATGTAAAATTGCTAATACTCAGCCATCTGTTTTGTATGCTGTATGGTGGGGGTCACATTTCATTCTTTTTCCATGTGAGTATCTTGTTATTGCACCACCGTTTGTTGAATTTTTCTTTTCTTTTTTTATGGAGGGAGGAAGTACATGGGTCAGGATCTGAACCCAGGTCTCCCACATGGCAGGTGAGAATTCTACCAGTGATCTAACCTTGTACCCCTCAATCATTTTTTTGTTTGTTTTGCTTAAATTTATTTTAAACCTCAACCATTTTTGACATTCAAAAATGGCTGTTTGATAGAGTGTAACCCCATATCTATTTTTTCCTGAATGAATTGAGAGCAAATTGGATGTTATGATACTTGGCCAATAAATACTTCAGCATGTATTTCCTAAAAATAAAGACCTTCTGCTACATACCCATAAGGCCATAATCAGCCTTAGAAAATCACCAGTTCCCTTACATCTTTTTTATTTTAACTTTTTAAATTGTGTAGTATAACATATATACAAAACAAAGAAATAAAAAAGCAATAGTTTTCAAAGCACTCTTCAAAAAGTGGTTACAGGACAGATCCCAGAGTTTGTCATAGGCTACCATACCATCCTCTCCTATTTTTCCTTCTAGCTGCTCCAGAATATAGGAGGCTAGAAGGCTTAAATGTTTTTTTATCCTCACAATTGACTTTTTTTTCCTTCTTTTTTTTGTGAACAATAACATATATACAAAGAAGCTATAAATTTCAAAGCACAGCATCACAATTAGTTGTAGAACATATTTCAGACTTTGACATGGGTTACAGTTTCACAATTTTAGGTTTTTACTTCTAGCTGCTCTAAAATACTGGAGACTAAAAGAGATATCAATTTAATGATTCCACATTCATATTCATTTGTTAAGTCCTATCTTCTATGTATAATACGACCATCGCCTTTGATCTTTCCATACCTCTCTTTGGGGTTGTTTGGGCTATTGCAATGCTAAATGAACAAATCTGGGATCTATCCTGTAACCATTTTTTGAAGAGTACTTTGAAAACTATTGCTTTTTTATTTCTTTGCTTTGTATATATGTTATACTACACAATAAAAAAGTTTTTTTAAAAAAGGATAGTTTATGGATGATTCTGTGTACTTTTGTAATATCGAGAGGCATATAAGAACCGGGCGTCCCACTGTAACTATTGCTAAGTTTGATAACTTAGTTAAGATGGTGATCACCAAATATTTCCATTGTAATGATATGCTTTTCCCTTAATATTGTTTAAAAATAATTGTAAGGTTCTATCATTCTGTTTATATGGATAAAATAAGAATAAATTCTAGTTGTGTTTCTTTATTGTTGGCAAGTCAGTTTGTTTCCATTTTTTGTCATTGGAATGTCTTAATGAATATTTTATATTAAAATATTCCTAAGTATTCATGCTTTTATTTCTGTAGAATAGATTGCACAGTGTGGGTCAAGGAGCACGTTAGTTTTGACATTTATTGACATACTGCTTTTCCAGAGAGTTTGTGTCATCTTCCCACCAAGAATATATGAGAGTGCCTGTTTCTCCAAATCTTTAACATCACTGGGTATAATTGACTTTTAACACCCCCCCCAATCTGATGGGTAAAAACCCGTATTTTAATTTGCATTTCCCTGACTACTAATGAGCTTGTGTAACCTATTATATAATTTTTTGGCTGTTTACATTTCCTCTTTCATTCTTATTTTCCCCAATCTTTTTACCTTGTTATGGTCTCTTTTGCCATATAAGATATTCAGTTTTTTTTTTTTAAATGTAGTGAAATATATTTGTCATTTCCCTTATGGTTTCTGGGCTACCTGTCTTGCTTCAGATTTTTCCCATCCTAAGATAATATAAAGTTATCCTAAATATTCTTCTGTGGTAATGCTATGTTTTATTTATGATGGCCATAACTCACAGAAATTTAGAATTTTA
Organism: Tamandua tetradactyla; assembly: GCF_023851605.1. Lineage (NCBI taxonomy): Eukaryota > Metazoa > Chordata > Mammalia > Pilosa > Myrmecophagidae > Tamandua > Tamandua tetradactyla. The sequence goes on along the minus strand of NC_135353.1, from coordinate 149,053,909 downwards.
GCCCAGAAGACAAACTTAAAATATTTGGGTGTCATTGTGTGCAGTTTTCTTCCAATTTAATAAAAGTGTTTTTCTGCATGCTAGGGGAGTAAAAGCATATGGGTGTATTCCTGTAATGTGTCAGTAATGTATTCCCAGGTGTGCTTGAAAACCTGTCTCGATACTATTAATGTCTTAGTGAATCCATTTCCATCTGTCACACTCTAATGTATTCTCTCTCTGTTGCCCTCAACATACAAATACTCGTTTTCTCGCTCAAATTGGAGACTTTTAGCTCAGGTCAAATACCATTACAGTGAACTCTGCAGGTGTGTCAAAATGCTTTCTTTACCATTTGGTGTGCGGATCGAACTTGCCATCCCAGCTCACATACCCTGTTGCTCACAGGTTGGGGGTTAGGGATGCTGCAGCGTGGGAGCCAAGATTTCTGTCACCAACAGCAGGGATTCTCTGTCTGCAGCTTCTCCAAATCCAGCGGCTTGACCCTCAGCACTGCTGACCTTGAATAAAGCACTCAGGCAGGATCCTAGCAAGGATGGGAATGATAGGTTTGTTAGAAAGCGATAAGACTGTTCTATTTGTAAGAGATGTAGATAACCAACATAGGGGAAAGGCCAAGGGCTTTGGAGTCACAGTACCTGGGTCTGAATCTCGGCTCCACCACTCCCTTGGTAGTGGGAGCTTGGGCCTATGACTTAATCGCTCAGTGCCTCAGTTTCCTCATCTGCAAAGTGGAGGCAAAAATGGTATGAAAATCATAGCGCTGTTGTGAGGATTAAGTGACTTGATACATTGCAATGCATCTGAAGCTGTGCTTGCCAAGCAATAAGTACTCTCTAAGTGTTTGCTTTATTATATTATCATTATTATATGGTAATTAGTTCTTCAAGTGAGAAATTCGACACAGGCTGGGATTATGAGAGAAAAGATAAGGGGGGGGCAGGGTGTGAGGGTCTCATATAGGTAGAAAGAGCTTTGGAAGAGGCTTTGATTTCAGGAGGCAGCTAGGGCACAAAGCAGGAAGTTGAGGCAGCAGTACTGCCATAGGGGTGACTTCTGTGGGGATTAGGGAAGATCTGCAATGCTCAGAGCTGGTGAGCCTAGGGATTGATGTAGTCACCCTGGATCCTGGGCTGGCAGCAGCATAGCCTTCCAGGCCTCGCCTGTTGGGGGGCCTGGTGCCCCTAGTATACCTCTAGCCCCAGCCTGGACTGTGACTTACTGGAAGGTACTCAAAGCGAAGGGCATCAATGGACTGACCTGGACAATGCATGGCAGAATGTAAATCAGTCCTCTTCCTGCTCCTCTTCCTTTTTTTTTTTAATGGAAAATTTCAAGCACATAGAAAAGTAGAGGAATGAGCCTAAGAAAATTTCATATACCCATCACATAGCCTCAAGTTATCAGCTCTCATCCAGTTCTCCGAGCCTGAATATTTTGAAGCAAATCGCAGACATCACAATCACATCACTACATTTGTGTCTCTAATAGAAAAGAACTATTTTTAGAAGCATAACCCAATACCATGATCACATATGAAAAGCAAATAATTTCTTAAAATCATCAGTATCCGGGTAGTGTTTAAATTCCTCTAATTGTGTTATAGAAATTCCTCTAATTGTGTTATAGACATTATTTTTTAGTCTATTCAAAAGAGGATTTGAATGAAGTCCATTCATTGCAATTCATTGCTGTGTCTTATTTCTCCTTTAATCCATAAATTCCCTCTTTATAAAAATTTCCTATTTATTTGTTGAAGAATCTGGTTTGTTTAATAGGTAGAATTTTCCAGAGTCTGGACTTTGCCATTTGCATCCCCTATGGTGTCCTATTTCCTTGTATTTCCTGTGAATTGGTAGTTACATCTAGAGGCTTGCTCAGATTCAGGTTTGATTCTTAGGCAAGAATTTTTCGTAAGTGATATTACATACCAGAGGCACATGCTATCTGGTGATTTTGCTTTCTGTGATGTTAGCAGCAATTGCTTAGATAAACTAATTCTTTCATTCCTTCATTTATTAGCTGGAATATTTCTATGAAGAAAAACTCCATTCACTGGTTACTTTCATGTAGTCTTTGAAGAGGAAGGCAGGCTAAATGCTTGTGTTTTATTTTCTTTTATTTGTCAGTTTTCAAACAAATGAATAGGTTTCCTAACATATAGCAAAGATGATCAGTGAGCAACTTGATTTGGCTCTCCTTCAATTTTGTTGAAATCAAGTGCTTAGAAACCAATTTATTTGCAAAAGGATTTGCTACCTACCCATTAATGTCTTTCGCTTCCTCAACACCATTACCAGTACTATGCTTGCAATTGTCCTGTTCTTTGGAACTCTGAAAGTTTCTAAGCCCTGGGGCAACATACCATAGAAAATTCAGAAATAGGAGACTTTGAGAGGGGAGATAGAGATGAGAACCTGCTTCTCTACCACAGGCATGCTTGTGAATGATTAGTTTTAGGAGAGAGTATAATTTTGAGGACCTGGGAACTGATTCTTTAAAAACTGTTATCATGTACCATTGCAAAACCTTTAGTAGACTTCCAGGTGTATACATAATCCAGCTTGAAGATTTTGTGCTCTAGAATCCATAGGCTCCTCCACCATATCTCTTATTTTTAACTTGCAATTATTTGCTGAAATAACAGGGTCATTTGCCCTGTGGCATTTCCTGTAGTCTGGATTTTGCTGAGAGTCTGGAGTTTAGAATCTCACTGTGAAGAGGCTCAGAACGTGGTTCTGGTGGTTACAAGCATGTGAAGAGTTTGAATAAAATTGTTTTATTTAATGTGAAAAGTGGGGGAAAAAGCCATATTTCTAAATTAGTATATTTATATTCCATGTGATATTAAATATGCATGTTTAAATTAATAAACACTGTAAATTTTGGCTATTTCATCCTCATCCATTAGGGCTTTTATATTTAAGTTTTCCAAAATCACTTCTGTGGCAAACTTCTCATTGCAAAAATAGCATTGCTTCCTATTGAAGCATATATAGTATATATTTCTAATTTTCTTCTGTGTCTATATACATATATAAGGAAATGTATTGCAAAATTTGGATCATTCGATACGTTTTGTTTTATATATGACATATTTTAAAACTTTTAAAGTTTTCAAACCTTTTAAATTTTTTAGTATGGAAAAATATAAACATATATTGAAGTAAAGCGAATAATACAAATTCATGTACTTATCACCCAGCTTCAACAATTACCAACTTGTAGTTAATCTTTTCATCAATATGCCACACCTAGATTGCCTTGAAGTAAATCTGAGGCATCATATAATTTCTTCCATAAATATTTCAGTGTGAATGTTTAAAATAAAAGGATTCCTAAATAAGTATAACCATTATGTACCATTATTGCACCTACAGAAATAAGAATTCCTTGATATCATCAAATATCTAGTTCGGTGTCAAATTGCCACAATTGTATAAAAAAATTTTATGACTGTTCAAATTGGGATCCAAATGAGTGCATTTATTGCAATTGGTTATGTGTGTTGTGCCTCTTTTTTTTTTTTCATTAGAGAAGTTCTGGTTTACAAACAATCATGCATTAAATATAGTATTCCCATATACCATCCCACCACTAACATCTTGTATTAGTATGGAATATTTGTTAAAATTGATGGTAGCACATTTTTATATTTGTACTATTAAGTTGATGGTTTAACTTAGGGTTCAGTGTTTGTATAGTATAGGTCCATGGATTTTTTTAAAAATGTACTTTGAAATTTATTGCTTTTTTATATATATTTCACAGTAAAAAATGTTTGTAACAGCGTATTATCTTTTGTGTATCAAAGAGGAAAACATGAACACATACACACACATGTATACACACACCACAAACGTTCATGTGTATTAATATTTTCAAAAAGAAACAATAAATCAAAATAATAAAAATGGTTACCTGTGAGGGGAGGAAGAGAACAGGGTGAAGAACATTAAGATTAAAAGAAACTTCAATGAATGTACCTTGTTATATATTTTTTCAATTTAATTTTATTTGTTAAACATACCAACATACAAACGCAAACATTCTTACCATATGATTATTCCATTCTACATATATAATCAGTAATTCACGATATCGTCATATAGTTGTATATTCATCATCATGATCATTTCGTAGGACATTTACATCAATTCAAAAAAGAAAAAGAAAACGGAAGAAAATTCATACATACCATACCCCTTACCCCTCCCTTTCATTGATCACTAACATTTCAATCTACTAAATATTTTTTCAATCTGCTAAATTTATTTTAACATTTGTTCCCCCTATTCATTTATTTTTAATCCATATGTTTTTACTTGTCTGTCGATAAGGTAGAGAAAAAGAGCATCAGACACAAGGTTTTCACAGTCACATTGTGAAAGCTATATCATTATACAATCATCTTCAAGAAACATGGCTACTGGAACACAGCTCTACATTTTCAGGCAGTTCCCTCCAGCCTCTCCATTACATCTTGACTAGCAAGGTGATACCTATTTACTGCGTAAGAATAACCTCCAGGATAACCTCTCAACTCTGTTTGAAATCTCTCAGCCATTGACACTTTATTTAGTTTCATTTCACTCTTCCCCCTTTTGGTCGAGAAGGTTTTCTCAATCCCTTGGTGCTGAGTCCCAGCTCATTCTAGGATTTCTGTTCCATGTTGCTAGGAAGAGCCACACCCCTGGGAGTCATGTCCCACGTAGAGAGGGGCAGGGTGTTGAGTTGGCTTGCCGTGTTGGGTGAAAGAGAGAGACAACATCTAAGCAACAAAAGAGGTTCTCTTGGGGGTGACTCTTAGGCCTAATTTTAAGTAGGCTTAGCTTATCCTTTGCGGGGTTAAGTTTCATATGAACAAACCCCAAGATTGGGGGCTCAGCCTATTGCTTTGGTTGTCCACACTGCTTGTGAGAATATCAATAATTCTCCACATGCGGAAGTTGAATTTTCCCCCTTTCTCACCATTCCCCCAAGGAGACTTTGCAGATACTTTATTCACTGTTCAAATCACGCTGGGATTTATTGGGACATCACTCTGGACAAACCTACAAAATCTCATGCCCTGCTCAAGGTTCCATGTATTGTGGTGTTCAGTTAGGCTGTCCATATAAGTTATATTAGGAAATGCACAAGTCAAAATATAAATTTTGTACCAAATAAACATTTTTTGCTTTAGTCTCACACATAGAGTTTTAAAATATGAATTGCCATCAATTTTCAACACCCTGCAACATTGACATTCCTTTGTTCTTCCTCATGCAAAAACATTTTCAAATTTGTATCTTTGATCACTATCATTATATACTCTAGGCATTCCTAGATTATACCATCTCAGTCTTTATTGCCTATCTTTCCTTCTGATTTCATTTGCACCCTCAGATCTCCTTCCTCTATCATTCTCACATTCAGCTTCATTCAGTAGTTTAACATTATTGTATTACAGTTAGGTAGTATTGTGCAATCCATTTCTGAATGTTTACAATCATTTCTGTTGCAGTCTGTATCCCTTCAGCTCCAATTACCTAATATCTACCCTATTTCTACCTCCTGATGATCTCTGTTACCAACTGAAGTTTCCCAAGTTCATTCACTGTCAGTTCATATCAGTGAGACCATAAAGTATTTATCCTTTTACTTCTGGCTATTCTCACTCAGCATAATGTCCTTAAGGTCCATCCATGTTGTTACATACTTCATAACCTTATTCTGTCTTACAGCTGCACAATATTTCACTGTATGTGTATTCCACAGCTTGTTTAGCCACTCATCTGTTGATGGACATTTGGGCTGTTTCCATCTCTTGGCAATTGTAAATAATGCTGCTGTAAACATTGGTGTGCAAATGTCCATTTTCAACGAACCATTAAAATTTTTTTAAATTTTATTTTCTTACTATATATATACAATCTAACATTTTCCCTTTTAATCACATTCAGATTTGTATTTTAGTGCTGTTAATTATATTCACAATGTTATGTTACCATTACCTCTATCATTACCAAAACTTTTCCATCATTTTAAATAGGAACTCCGTATATTTTAAACCTTCCCATTCCCTATCTCCCCGCCCGCCCTCCACCGCCCACCTGCCCCATATCCTCTTAACCTATATTCTAGATTCTGACTCTATGAGTTTACTTATGCTAATTGTTTCAAAACAGTGAAATCATACAATATCAGTCCTTTTGTTTCTGGCTTATTTTACTCAACGTGATGTTGTCAAGGTTTGTCCATGTTGTCACATGTATCAGGACTTCATTCCCTTTTATGGCTACCTAGTAGTCCGTTAAATGTATATATCACATTTTGTCTATCCATTCATTGGTTGATGGGCTCTTGGGTTACTTCCATCTTTTGGCAATTGTGAATAATGCCACTGTGAGCATCAGTGTGCAAATATCTCAGTCCCTGCTTTCAGTTCTTTTGTGTATATATCTAGTAATGAGATTGCTGGGTTATATGGTAGTTCTATACTTAGCTTTCTGAGGAATTACCAAACTGTCTTCCACAGCAGTTGCTCCATTTTACTTTGCCGAAATAAGTGAATGAATGTTCCTGTTTCTCTGTGTTCTCTTCAACACTTTTCTTCTTCTTTTTTTTTTAATAGCAGCCATTCTAGTGGGTGTGAAATGGTATCTCATTGTGGCTTAGATTTACGTTTCCCTGCTGGGTATTGATGGTGAGCATCTTTTCATGTGCTTTTTGGCCATCTGTATATCTTCCTTGGAGAAATATTTGTTCAAATCTTTTTTCACGCTTAAAATTGTGTTGTTCGTCTTTTTGTTGTTAAGTAGATGGATTTCTTTATGTATTCTGGATATTTAAACTTTTATTGGATATGTGGTTTCCAAATAAAGTCTCCCATTGTGTAGGTTGTCATTTTACTTTCATCATAAAGTCCTTTGAAGAACAAAAGTTTTAAATTCTCATGAGTTCTCATTAATTATTATTTTCTTTTGTTGCTCGTGCTTTGGGTATAATGTCTAAGAAGCTGTTGCCTAATGCAAGATCCTGAAGATACTTCCCTATGTTTTCTTCTAGGAGTTGGATAGTTCTACTTCTTATATTAAGGTCTTTGATCCATTTTGAGTGAACTTTTATAAATTATGTGAGATAGGGGTCCTCCTTTTTTTTGCAATGGGAGATCCAGTTTTCCCTTCACCATTTGTCAAAGAGACTATTCTTTCCATTTGAGTGGTCTTTGTCACTTTGTCAGAAATCATTTGACCACAAATGTGAGGATTGATTTCTAAGCTCTCAATTCTATTTCATTGGTCTATATGTCTGTCCTTGTGCCAGTACCATGCTATTTTGATAACTGTGGCTTTGTAATAAATTTTAAGATCCGGAAGTGTGAGTCCTCCAACTTCATTCGTCTTTTTCAAAATGACCTTAGCTATTTGAGGCCCCTTACCCTTCCATATAAATGTGATGATTGACTTTTCCCTTTCCACAAAGAAGGTTGTTGGAATTTTTATTGGGTTTGCATTGACTCTATAAATTGCTTTGGGTAGTATTGATATCGTAATGATATTTAGACTTCCAATCCATGAACATGGAATAGTCTTCATTTATTTAGATGTTCTTTAATTTCTTTCAGCAATGTTTTGTTATTTTTTGTGTATAAGTCCTTTATGTCCTTAATTAGATTTATTACTAGAGATTTAATTCTTTAGTTGCTGTTGTGAATGGAATTTTTTTCTTGATTTCTTTTACTGATTGCTCTTTTTTAAAAATTTTTTAAAAACATAACAACATACAAAAATGATCATTCTTTCTCAGGTAGCACATGAGATTTTGTTGGTTTGTCCAGAGTGATCCCCCGATGAATCCCAGAATGATTTGATCAGTGACTGGAAAAGTATTTGCAAGCCCTCTTCAGGAAATGGTGAGAGTGGGGAGAAATTCAACTTCCCCAAGTTGAATTCTTGATATTCTCACAAGCAGTGTGGACAACAAAAGCTATAGGCTGAGCCCCCAGTCTTGGGGTTTGTTCAAATGAAACTTAACCCCGCAAAAGATAGGTCAAGTCTACTTAAAATTTAGGCCTAAGAGTCACCCCCAAGAGAGCCTCTTTTGTTGCTCAGATGTGGCCTCTCTCTCTCTAAGCCCAACTCTGCAAGTGAAACCATTGCCCTCCCCCCTACATGGGACATAACATCCAGGGGTGAAAATCTCCCTGGTGGTGTGGGATTTGACCCTCAGGGATGAGCCTAGCCCTAGCACCATGGGATCAACAGCACCTTTCTGACCAAAAGGGGGGAAAGATATGTAAGGTATCAGTGGCTGAGAGAGTTCATATAGAATCGGGAAGCTACACTGGCCGTCAGGCTTATGCATGCTTCAGTTGGCCATTGCTACCTATCATAACTTGCTAAACCAAAACTAAAATCATTCATGCCAATCCTAGAGAATACCTAAGGCATTATATAAGATTCTAAAAAGGTTCCATGCACTAGGGTAACTCTCCAAAACATAGAATCTCCAGATGGGTCTCTGGTCCAGATATGCCCTGAGATGCAGAGGGGCCAGCCCTTCCAGAGCATCAACTAGTTCCATCCTCCTATCCCATATTATTAGCCCCTTTCAACATGAAAAGTTAGAATGGGCATAGCCCAAATACGCCTTAAAAGTAGGAGAAAAATCAAAGGTGATGGTAGAGTTATATAGAGAAGGTAGGGTTTAACAAATGAGTATGACTTCTGACTCATTATATTTCTTTAGTCTCCAGTGTCTTAGAGCAGCTAGAAGTAAAAACTTAAAATTGTGCAATTGTAACCCATACCAAACTCTGAAATCTGTTCTACAATTGATTGTTGCGATGTACTTTGAAATTTATTGCTTTTATGTGTATATGTTATTTTGCACAAAAAAGAAAAAGAGGAGTATAACAGAGAAGATAGGATTTAACAAATGAGTATGACTGCTGAATCATTATATTGATATTTCGTTTGTTCTCCGATGTCTTGGAGCAACTAGAAGAAAAAATGAAAAATCGTGAAACTGTAACCCACACACCAAATTTTAAAATCTGTTCTGTAATTATTTGTTAATATGCACTTAGAAATTTATTGCTTTTTTGCATATAGGTTATATTTTACAATAAAACAGTTAAAATTTTATTAAGATGTTTTATGACCTAACTCCTAGTCTATCCTGGTTAATGATCTATGTACACTTAAGAATGTATATTGTTTTCATTGGGTGCAGTGTTCTATATATATCTGTTAGGTCTAGTTGGTCTAGGGTATCCTTCAAGTCCTGTATCTCCTTGCTGATTTTCTGACTAGATGTTCTATCCATTATTGAGTGTGGTGGTGTTAAAGTCTCCTACTATTAATGTAGAACCATCAATTTCTTCCTTCAGATTTGTCAATATTTACTTCATATATTTTGGGGTGCTGGTTTTAGGGGCATATGTATTTATAATTTTACATCTTCTTGTTGAATTGTTCCCTTTTTCAATATATAATGACCATTTTTTCCCCTTGTAACTGTTTATGTAAAGTCTATTTTTTTATATTAGTATAGCCACTCCAATTCTCTTTTGATTACTATTTGCATGGTATTTTTTTCCCCATCCTTTTGCCCTAACCCTATTTGTATCTTTGGCTTTAAGATAAGTCTCTTGTAGATAGCATAGAGTTGGGCCATGCTCCATTCTTCCAATATCTGCCTTTTGACTGAAGAGTTTAATCCATTTATATTTTTTTCTATCTCTTTTTTTAAACTTTATTTTGAAATACTTTCAAACTTACAGGACAGTTACAAAAGTAATACAAACCCTATACAGAGAAGTCCAACATAACCCTACCCCTCCAGATACTCAGATCCACCAATTTTAACATTTTGCTATATTTGAAGTATCATTCTACTTGTGTACTTGTCTATCAGTCCATTTTCTGAACATATGAGCGTAGTTTATATATATTATGCTCTTTGAACACTTAATACTGCCATGTATATTTCCTACAAACAAGGATATTCAGTTATGTAATCACCTTAAATGCAGTTATCCAGTTCAAGAAATTTAATGTTGATAAAAATCTTGTCTATATTCTAATTTTTTCATGTGTCCTGATAATGTCCTTTTAAAAAAATTGTAATAAACAGTGAGTTTATTGTTAATGACTGTTTCCTTAAAGTGTTTTCTTCAAAATATTTCAGAGAAGGATATATAAAACAACAACTTATGTACCACTGGAGTTAGGACAGATAATGAGTTCAGAAACATTTGAGAAATCTTGACTGTATCCACTGGATAAAAGTACTTTCAGTTTCTGGTCAGGATTCTATTTAGAGATTAACGGTACTGTGATTAATTTACATTATTCAAAAGAATAATGTGCTTTTGAACCATTTCTTCCCCCATGCTAGATCCCATTCAGGATCATGCATTATATTTAACTGTTATTGTCTCTTTAGCTGCTCTTTTTTAAAAAAAATTTTTATTAATTAAAAAAAATTACAAGAAACAAACATTCCCAACACGTACACTCAGCAAATTCACAATATCATCACATAGTTGCATATTCATCATCATGATAATTTCCCAGAACATTAGCATCAATTCAGAAAAAGTGATAAAAAGACAACAGAAAAAATAACAAACAGAAAAAAAAAATTTTTACAGGCCATACCCCTTACTGATCCCTTTCATTGATCACTAGCATTTCAATCTAAATCTATTTTAACATTTGTTCCCCCTATATTTATTTTTATTCCATATGTTCCTCTCATAAAAAAAAATTTTACAGGCCATACCCCTTACTGATCCCTTTCATTGATCACTAGCATTTCAATCTAAATCTATTTTAACATTTGTTCCCCTATTATTTATTTTTATTTCATATGTGCCTCTCATCTGTTGACAAGGTAGGTAAAAGGAGCATCAGACACAAGTTTTTCACAATCACAGAGTCACATTGTCAAAGCTGTATCATTATACAATCATCCTCAAGAAACATGGTTACTGGAACACAGCTCTACATTTTCAGGCAGTTCCCTCCAGCCTCTTTGTTACAGTTCCCTCCAGCCTCTTCGTTACATCTTGGATAACAAGGTGATATCTACTTAATGCATAAGAATAACCTCCAGGATAACCTCTCGACTCTGTTTGGAATCTCTCAGCCATTGACACTTTGTCTCATTTCCCTCTCCCCCCTTTTGGTCGAGAAGGTTTTCTCAATCCCTTGATGCTGGGTCTCAGCTCATTCTAGAGTTTTTTCAATCCCTTGATGCTGAATCCCAGCTCATTCTGGGATTTCTGTCCCACATTGCCAGGAAGATCCACACCCCCGGTAGTCATGTCCCACATAGACAGGGGGAGGGTGGTGAGTCTGCTTGCTGTGTTGGCTGGAGAGAGAGGCCACATCTGAGCAACAAAAGAGGTTCTCTTGGTGACTCTTAGGCTTAATTTTAAGTAGACTTGACCTATCCCCTGTGGGGTTAAGTTTCATATGAACAAACCCCAAGATTGGGGGCTCAGCCTATAGCTTTGGTTGTCCACACTGCTTGTGAGAATATCAAGAATTCAACTTGGGGAAGTTGAATTTTCCCCCATTCTCACCATTCCCTGAAGGGGACTTTGCAAATACTTTTACACTCACTGATCAATTCACTCTGGGACTCATCAGGGCATCACCTGGACAAACCAACAAAATCTCATGTCCTATACAAAGTTCCATGTACTTAAGGTGTTCAATCAACTATCTACATAAGTTATATTAGGAGATGCACTAGTCAAAGTATCGATTTGTACCGAATAAAGATTTTTTGATTTAGTCTCACACATTAGTTGAAATTTTAGAATATTAAGTACCATCTATTTTCAGCACACTGCAGTAATGACATTCTTTTGTTCTTCCTCATGCAAAAACATTTTTAAATTTGTACCTTTAGTCACTATCATTATACACTCTAGGCATTCCTAGATTACACTATCTCAGTCTTTATCATCTGTCTATTTTGTGATTTCATTTATGCCCCAGCCCTCCTCCCTCTATCATTCTCATATGCAGCTTCATTCAGTGTTTTAACATAATTGTATTACAGTTAGGTAATATTGTGCTGCCCATTTCTGAGTTTTTATATTCAGTCCTGTTGCACAATCTGTATCCCTTCAGCTCCAATTACCCAATATCTTACCCTATTTCTATCTCGTGATGATCTCTGTTACCAAGGAAATATTCCAAGTTTATTCACTAATGTCAGTTCATATCAGTGAGACCATACAGTATTTGTCCTTTTGTTTCTGGCTAATCACACTCAGCATAATGTCCTTAAGGTCCATTCATGTTGTTACATACTTCATAACTTGATTCTGTCTTACAGCTGCATAATATTCCATCTTATGTAAATGTCACAGTTTGTTTAGCCAACTGTCTGTTGATGGACATTTTGGCTGTTTCCATCACTTGGTAATTGTTAATGGTGCTGCTATAAACATTGGTGTGTAAATGTCCATTTGTGTCCTTGGCCTCGTGTCCTTTGAGTAGAGACAGCATATAGATGGGTCCTGTTTTTTAATCCATTCTGCCAGGCTATGTCTTTTGATTGGAGAGTTTAATCCATGAACATTCAGTGTTATTACTGCATGGGTAGTACTTTCTTCTACTGTTTTTCCCTCTGGATTTTATATGTCATATCTAATTTTCCTTCTTTTTACCTTTACTCATAGTCTTCCTTTCTACACTCTTCTCCACACCTCTCTCTTCTGTCTTCATATCTGTCTCTTGTGTTCCCTTTAGTATTTCTTGCAGAGCTGGTCTCTTGGTCACAAATTCTTTCAGTGATTTTTTTGTCTGAAAATGTTTTAATTTCTTCCTTATTTTTTTTTTTTTAATTTTTTTATTAATCAAAAAAAGAAAAGAAATTAACACAACATTTAGAAATCATTCCATTCTACAAATGCACTCAGTAATTCTTAGTATCATCACATAGATGTATGATCATCATTTCTTAGTACATTTGCATCGATTTAGGAAAAGAACTAGCAAAACAGCAGAAAAAATATAGAATGTTAATATAGAGAAGAGAATTAAAATAATAATGCTACTAATATATATATATATATATATAAAAAGGAAAAAGAAAAAAACAAAAACAAAAGATACAAACACACAAACAAACAAAAAACCATATTTCAGGTGCAGCTTCATTCAGTGTTCCAACATAGTTACATTACACTTAGGTATTATTGTGCTGTCCATTTTTGAGTTTTTGTATCTAGTCCTGTTGCACAGTCTGTATCCCTTCAGCTCCAATTACCCATTATCTTACCCTGTTTTTAACTCCTGCTGGTCTCTGTTACCAATGATATATTCCAAGCTGATTCTCAAATGTCGGTTCACATCAGTGGGACCTTACAGTATTTGTCCTTTAGTTTTGGGCTAGACTCACTCAGCATAATGTTCTCTAGGTCCATCCATGTTATTACATGCTTCATAAGTTTAGTCTGTCTTAAAGCTGCATAATATTCCATCGTAGGTATACGCCACAGTTTGTTTAGCCACTCGTCTGTTGATGAACATTTTGGCTGTTTCCATCTCTTTGCAATTATAGATAATGCTGCTATAAACACTGGTGTGCAAATGTCCGTCTGTGTCTTTGCCCTTAAGTCCCTTGAGTAGATACCTAGCAGTGGTATTGCTGGGTCGTAATCCATTCTGCCATTCTATGTCTTTTGATTGGGAAATTCAGTCCATTAACTTTTAGTATTATTACTGTTTGGATAATATTTTCCTCTACCATTTTGGCTTTTGTATTATATATATCATATCTGATTTTTCTTCTTTCTACACTTTACTCCATACCTCTCTCTTCTGTCTTTTCGTATCTGACTCTAATGCTCCCTTTAGTATTTCTTGCAGAGCTGGTCTCTTGGTCACAAATTCTCTCAGTGACTTTTTGTCTGAGAATGTTTTAATTTCTCCTTCATTTTTGAAGGACAATTTTGCTGGATATAGGAGTCTTGGTTGGCAGTTTTTCTCTTTTAGTAATTTAAATATATCATCCCACTGTCTTCTAGCTTCCATGGTTTCTGCTGAGAAATCTACACATAGTCTTATTGGGTTTCCCTTGTATGTGACAGATTGTTTTTCTCTTGCTGCTTTCAAGATCCTCTCTTTCTCTTTGACCTCTGACATTCTAACTAGTAAGTGTCTTGGAGAATGCCTATTTGGGTCTATTCTCTTTGGGGTGCGCTGCACTTCTTGGATCTGTAAATTTAGGTCTTTCATAAGAGTTGGGAAATTTTCAGTGATAATTTCTTCCATTAGTTTTTCTCCTCCTTTTCCCTTCTCTTCTCCTTCTGGGACACCCATAACACGTATATTTGTGCGCTTCATATTGTCATTCAGTTCCCTGATCCCCTGCTCAAGTTTTTCCATTCTTTTCCCTATAGTTTCTGTTTCTTTTTGGAATTCAGATGTTCCATCCTCCAGTTCACTAATTGTAGCTTCTGTCTCTTTAGATCTACCATTGTAGGTATCCATTGTTTGTTCCATTTTTTCTTCTTTGTCCTTCACTCCCATACGTTCTGTGATTTGTTTTTTCAGATTTTCTATTTCTTCTTTTTGTTCAGCCCATGTCTTCTTCATGTCCTCCCTCAATTTATTGATTTGGTTTTTGAAGAATTTTTCCATTTCTGTTCGTATATTCAGCATTAGTTGTCTCAGCTCCTGTATCTCATTTGAACTATTGGTTTGTTCCTTTGACTGGGCCATATCTTCAATTTTCCGAGCGTCATCCATTATTTTCTGCTGGTGTCTGGGCATTTGATCAGATTTCCCTGGGTGTGGGACCCAGCTGGTTGAAAGCTTTTTCTGTGAAATCTCTGGGCTCTGTTTTTCTTTTCCTGCCCAGTAGGTGGCGCTCGTGGCGCTCGTCTGTCTGCACGGCAGTCGGCCCGGGAAACCGCGCGTGGAGGGCGGGGGGTGTTGCCGGCCGCCCTGGCTTGGGGGAGTGCCGGTCCTAATTGCCCAGCTGGCCCGAAACGCCAAGTGTGACGGGAGGGCCCCGCTATCCAACGTTCCCAGTCAGACCGGGGAGCCACGTGCGTGGAGGGGACCCCAGTCGCCAGCCGCCCCGGCCGGGAAAACGCGCGCCCCTCGGGTAGCTCACCGCTGCAGATTCTCCCTGCCCGTTCAGCTGTTCCAGAATGGGGTACGCTGTCTTTTTGGTCTCTGTCGTGACTCCGGGAGCTGTTTCGTATTGTTTCTGTTTCTTTAGTTGCTTTTCTGGAGGAGGAACTAAGACCCGCGCGTCTTACTAAGCCGCCATCTTCTCCGGAAGTCCTCTTCCTTATTTTTGAAGGACAATTTTTCTGGATATAGAATTCTTGGTTGGCAGTTTTTCTCTTTTAATAATTTAAATATGTTATCCCACTGTCTTCTCACCTCCATGGTTTCTGCTGAGAGATCTGCGCATAGTCTTATTGGGCTTCCCTTGTATGTGATGGATTGCTTTTCTCTTGCTGCTTTCAAGATCCTCTCTTTCTCTTTGATCTCTGACATTCTGATTATTAAATGTCTTGGAGTATGTCTGTTTGGATCTATTCTCTTTGGGGTATGCTGCACTTCTTGGATCTGTAATTTTAAATCTTTCATAAGAGTTGGGAAATTTTCAGTGATTATTTCCTCCATTAGTTTTTCTCCTCCTTTTTCCTTCTCTTCTCCTTCTGGGACACCCACAACACGTATATTTGTGCGCTTCATATTGTCATTCAGTTCCCTGAGTCCCTGCTCATATTTTTCCATTTTTTTCCCTATAGTTTCTGTTTCTTTTCAGATTTCAGATGTTTCGTCCTCCAGTTCAGAAATCCTATGTTCTGTCTCTCGAAATCTACCATTGTAGGTTTCCATTGTTTATTTCATCTCTTCTACTGTGTCTTTCATTCCCATAAGTTCTGTGATTTGTTTTTTCAGACTTTCAGTTTCTTCTTTTTGTTCTTTCCTTGCCTTCTTTATATCCTCCCTCAATTCATTGATTTGGTTTTTGATGAGGGTTTCCATGTCTGATCGCACATTCTGAATTAATTGTTTCAACTCCTGTATGTCATTTGAATTGTTGGTTTGTTCCTTTGACTGGGCCATATCTTCAGTTTTCCTAGTGTGATTTGTTATTTTTTGCTAGTGTCTAGGCATTTAATTGCCTTAATTAGTTTATTCTGGAGATTGCTTTCACTTCTTTTATCTAGGGTTTTCTTGCTGGATGAATTTGTTGTCTATCTGTTCTTTGACATTCCGTTCAGCTTTATCTGGACCTTTAGCTTAAGTTTTGTTTAACATAGGAGAATTTTTCAGTTCTTGTTTTCTTGTTTCTTGCCCTGCTTGTGTGGTGCCTTTCCCCCACACACACTTAGGAGGGTGTGCTTACATATTATAGATCCCAGCCAGATTTTCCAAGACCAAACTGGCCTCCTATCAGGAGGAAAGAGTCACCTGCATCAGTTTTCCCTGAGGGTGAGACCCAGCAGGTTGAAAGACTTTCCTGTGAAGTCTCTGGGCTCTGTTTTTCTTATCCTGCTCGGTATGTGGTGCTTGTCTGACTGCAGGTCCCACCAGCATAAGATGATGTGGTACCTTTAACTTTGGCAGACTCTCCCTGCTGGGGGCGTGGTGGAGACAGAGAAGAGGTGTAGGCTGGTTTTAATGGCTTCAAATTACCAAGCCCTGGTGTCTGAATTCCTTGAGGGAGGGATTCCACCTGGGTGGGGCTTTACCCCTCTCCTGGGAAAGGCACAAGCTCAAGATAAGCCCCCAAAAGAGCTCACTTCTGCCTATGCCTAGGGCAGTTGCAGCCTGAAAAGTCCGGCCGCTGTATCCAGAGGCAGTCAAGCCTTTGTAGATATACAGACACAAAAACCTCTGTTTCCTTCTTTTCTTCTTCCCCTCTTTTTCTGTCAGTCCTGCCCTCTTGGCACTGGGGCAAAAATGAGCAACCTCCACTTGGATCAGGTTCACCTAAGCTGGGGGCCTATTTTTAGCAGTCAGAATTTGTTAATTAGTTCCACAATTGGCGTTTGATTGTGCCCAGTCCCTGCTGCTGGTGAAGTCCTTTCCTTTCCCCTCTGGGAAGCGGCCTGTGGGGGAGGGGTGCTGGCCGCCACAGCTTGGGGAGCTCACGGTTCTGGGGGTGCTCGCAACCAGTCCAGCTGGTCCAGACTGGGCTATGCTGTGTGTCCGGTCAGTATCGTGGCTCTGGGAGCTGTTCTGTACTGTTTCTGGTTATTTAGTAGTTGTTCTGGAGGACGAACTAAAATGTGCACGTTGTTAAGCCACCATCTTGACCTGGAAGTCAAAATTTTCCATCTTAATCTTTCCCACGTATGCTATTCAGTAGGATTCATCACATTCACAACGTTGGAGTACGCTCACCACCTTCCATTACTAAAACGTTACCATCTCCCCAAACAGAAATCCTACATTCATTTATGCATTAAATCCCCATTCCCGTTGTCCCTGGCAACCTGTCTCTGTGAGCTTGCATATTCTCTGATATTTTCTTTGTAGGTACCATGAGGCTTAAGTTCAACACCCTAAATCTTTAATAATTTTATTTTCTTTGATACCAACTTCATTTCAGTAGTAGATACAAACTGTGTTTATATTCCTCCATCTGCATCCTTTATGTAGTTTTTCTAATAAAATGCTTGTTTATACATGAGTCCAAAACCACTGATTTATCATTACATTTTATGTGACGTTTGCTTTTTAGATCCTGTAGGTATTAAAAAATAGTTGCAAACGAAAAATACGATAGTACCGACACTTATATTTACCCATGTTGTTACCCTCACTGAAGATATTTTCTTTTTTACATGGGCAGACACTCGGAACTGAACCTGGGTCTCTGGCATGGCAGGCGAGAATTCTGACTACTGAGCCACCGTGGCCCACCTGATATTTTATTTCTTAATGTACCTTTGATCTATTGTCTATATCCTTTATTTTCAACCTGCAGAACTCTATTTAGCATGTCTGGTAGGGCCGATCTGGTGGTGACGACTCTCTCAACTTTTATTTTTCTCAGAATGTCTTAATTTTTCATTTTTATAAGACAGTTTTGCCAGATATAGAATTCTTGGTTGGCAATTTTTGGCTTAATATTTGAATATGTCTTCTCACTGCCTTCTTGACCCCATGGTTTCTGATGAGAAATCAATATTAAATCTTATTGAGGCTCCCTTGCTTGTGACATGTTACTGCTTTCTTGTGACTTTCAAAATTCTCTCTTTATCTTTGGCATTTGATAGTTTGACATGGGTTCATCCTGTTTGGAGTTTGTTGAGGTTCTCAGATATGTATACTCATGTTTTTAAATTAAATTTGGGAAGTTTTCAGCCCCTGTGTCTTTGAATATTCTTTTTCTTCCCCTTCTGGGATTCCTGCAGTATGTATACTGGTAATCCTGTTGGTATCCCACAGGTTCCTCATGTTCTGTTCACTTTATTTCATTCTTCTTTCTGTTCCTCAGACTGAATGATTTTAATGGTCTTATCTTCAAGTTCTCTGAGTCTTTTTTTCTGCCTGCTCCAATCTGCTGTTGAAATCCTCTAGAGAAGTTTTTATTTCTGTTACAGTAGTCTTCAGTTCTGTTTGGTTCCTTTTCATAGTTTCCATTGCTCTTTGTTAGTGTCTGTATTTATCTTTCGTTTTCCTGATTTCCTTTATTTTTTGTCCATGCTTTCCTTTAGCTCTTTCATCATGTTTAGAACCATATTTAAAAGTCTTTGTCTGAGGAGTATAGGAACATAGTTTATGTATGCTATTGAAGTTAAGTTGGTACCAAAACAAATGATATTGTTATAGATTTGGAATTTTAAATTTAAGCCCTGTAGTAACTACAAAGAAAATATCCGAGAATATGCATGCTCACAGAGACAGAAATTAGAGTTCATGTTGCCAAGAGTGGGGGGACAGGTGAAATGGGGAGTTAAGTGTAGGGTTTCTATTTGGGGAGATGGGAAAATTTTAGTAATGTGTGAAGGTACTGCAACTTGTGAACGTGATTAATCCCACTGAATGGTATGCTTGGAAGTGGTTGAGATGGGAAACTTTATGTTGCTTATGTATTCCCACAATTAAAGAAAGAAAAAGAAAAAGCAACTACAGAGACAATGTCTATTAATGCAATACATGATCTAGGATGGGATCTAGCAAGACAGGTAAAAATGTTCAGAGGGACATTATTAGAACATATGAAAAAATTGGAATATAGACTATAAGCTTTATGTCAATGCTAAATTTCTTGAATTTGATAAATGTATTTAAGGTGGTACATAAGTGAATATCCTTGTTCTTAGGAAATGTCCATGTCAGTATTAAGGATTTAAGGAGCATGATATATACAACTTCCACTCAAGTGTTCAGAAAACAGAAAGATAGGAAGAAAGAAAGATATGGCAAATATGACAAAGTTAAAATTGGTGGATTTGGGTTTCTGAGAGTTAGGAATATGTTGGAATTCTCTGTATGGGGTATGTATTATTTTTGTAACTGTACTGCAAATTTTAAATAATTAAAAAAAAAGTTTTTTAAAATTCTCAAATAAAAAGCAAAAAAAGCCTCTTTGTCTGGAATGTTCCAGGTCTGATTCTCTTCATTGATGGTATCTAATGCTTTAATCTTCTCCTTTGTCCGGGCCATTCCTTCCTGTTTCTTTGTATATTTTGTAACCTTTGTTAAAACCTGGACATTTTGATATTTTAATGTATTATTACTGGAATTTAGACTCTGAAGTGTCTGTTCCTTAAACTTGTATCCATCTAATGTTATGAAAGAGCTTCCTTGATTGCCAGGAGCTAAAAAATAAACACATGTCCCAGTCTTTGCAGACTGACCTATGCAAGTGCTCATCCAAGCAATGAGAGAATAGCTCCAGGCCAAAGCTTAGGGGCCTCACTGATTCTTTCTGCCCATTGCACGTTGTCTTGGGCATGTGCATGTGACTCTAGACTCGAGGAATTTCCCATTTACCTGTTGCCTTCTTCCCTAGGAAACAGTTTCCTCACATCCCTGGGGAATTACACTGTGTGTCCTAGAGCCAGCAATGCTTTGCCCCTGGCAACAGAGCTGACTGTGTTCCCAGAGCCATTCTTTCGAAGAGTTCCATGAGCTGCCTTTTATACATAGGGCAAGTTATAGGATGGCGAGACCTTCAGGCTACCACTAGACAGAATGGGCCTGACACACATGCACCCAGTACATACATGAGGGTTTTCCTGTTCTCTCCACAACTAGGACCAGGAATCTGCGCTGGGAGTACAGGTGGTTCTACTCTGAGTTGGTGAGGGGTGGGGAAGGGGCCTTCAGAGTGCCATGAGATCCTACTACTATTTTTTATTTTAATGCAATTTTATTGATCTATATTATATATTCATATACCATGTAATCCAAAGTGTACAATCAGTGGTTCGCAATATCATCATATAGTTGTACATTCATCATCACAATCTACTTTTTTTTCTTTTTTGTGAAAAATAACATTCAAAAAAGCAATATCTTTCAAAGCACACAGCAGTTAGTTCTAGAACATATTTCAGAGTTTGGTATGGGTTACAGTTCCACAATTTTAGGTTTTTACTTTTAGCTGCTCTAAGACATTAGAGACTAAAAGAAATATCAATATAATGATTCACCAGTCATACTCATTTGTTAAATCCTATCTTCTCTATATAACTCCACCTTCTCCTTTGATCTTTCTCCCAATCTTGGGAGAGCTTGGGCTATGGCCATTCTAACTTTTTCATGTTGGAAGGGACTGTTGATAATATGGGATAGGGGATGGGACTAGTTGATGTTCTCAGAAGGCTTGCCCCTCTGGGTTTCAGGACTTATCTGGCATAGGAACCCATCTGGAGATTGTGGGTATCTGGAAAGTAATCATTGTGCATGGAGCCATTGTAGAATCTCAGATATAGCCCTAGGTATTTTTTTAGGGTTGATAGAAATGGTTTTGGTTGGGATTTGGCAAACCATGATAAGTAGCAATGTCTAGTTGAAGCTTGTATAAGAATAGTCTCCAGAATAGCCTCTTGACTCTTTGAACTCTTTCAGCCACTGATACCTTGTTTGTTATAATTCTTTACCCCCTTTTGGTCAGGAAAGGATTGCCAATCCCAAGGCTCGTCCTGGGAGTCATATCCCACATTGACAGGGAGACTTTCACCTCTTGGTATCATGCCCCATGTAGGGGAGAGCATAATGATTTCACTTGCAGAATTGGACTTAGAGAGGGAGAGGCCACATCTGAGTAACAAAAGGGGTCTCCTGGAAGTAACTGTTAGGCATAACCATAGGTAGGCTAAGCTTCTCTGCTACATAAATAAGCATCACAAGAGCAAGCCTCAAGATCAAGGGCTTGGCCTGTTGACTTGGGAGTCCTTGATGTTTAAAACAGTATCAGGAGTTTCTCTCGTGGTAAAGTTTAATAGTTCCATATATTTTCTCCCATCCCTCATGGGACTTTGCCAATGCTTTTTAATTATCTGTTCAGCCTGCTCTGGGATGTATCTGGGTATTTTATTAAGCTATACAGAATTAAGGGATCTTTTCTCTTAATCTTGGTTAGGTTGAAGAAAAGTCTCAGGAACTAATGGTCTGTTTTGTTTTTTTTTTTTAACTATGCTTATAATTACAGTTTAATTACAGCAAAATGGATACACATAAGAGGTGGGTAGGGGGCCCTCTGGGAGGGTCTAAGGCAAAGCTGCTATGTACAAAGCTGCTATGTACTCTTCACCTCTTGGTATCATGCCCCATGTAGGGGAGAGCATAATGTGCATATATGTGCATATATTACCGTCCTGCCTTCGTGGATTGGGGGCAGATGTGACTGGCTATGCAGGTTGGCACTTTCTCAGAGCTGGGAAGTGAGGCTGAGGGCTGTGCGCATGTGCGGTTCTAGGACTGCTGTAAGGTGCAGTTCTTAGAGCTGAATGACGTGATTGGGGACCCGTGTGCATGTGTGGGCCAGGAAGTGCCGTAAATGGATGTGCTGAGCTCAGGGAGGGCTGGGTGGGTGTGTGTGACGCTATGCGGGGCATGGGGGTGGGGAGGAGGTGGGGGTCGCCCAGGTATGGAGGTTAGTGTCCACAGCCCTTAGGTGCTGGCAACAGCCTATAGGGAACAGGGAGGGGGAGGTAGTGCTATGGAGGGGTGCAGGAGAGGTGGGTTGGGCTGCACTCGGGGTGGGGGTGGGGGCAGGTAGGTGCACTGGGGGCTGGTGGAGTGGGGGCGCCTGGAGCATGGGGAATGGGAGCATGTGATGAGGTTCGGGTGCATGGGGTGTGGGGTGAGTTGCCGGTCACGGGGCTGTGGTGGTAAGGGTAGCACACCCAAGGAACATGACCTGGCTTACTTCCTAGTCCCGTGTACCAGCCACTCTGTGCCTGCACGCCAGGCTCTAGCTTTCTGCCCCTCAGTTCCTTGGCCTCTGCAACCAGGGCTGCCCCATGTGGTGCAGCAGGCTGTCCCAGGTCAGCTGTACTGCCGAATCACTGCCTCAGTCACCCTCCTGCCCCTTCTCTAACTTTTCCATGGAGCAGGACCAATCGCAAGCTGCTCTAGTCGGCCATCTTCCCGGAAGTCCTCCAGGAACTAATGTTTTTTAGCACCTTTAATAATACTTCCTTTTTTAAAAAATATTTTTATTGCTATGTCTTCACACATAGTTTATCCAAAGTATATAATCAGTGGCCCACAATACCATCACATAGTTGTGTATTCATCACTATGATCATTTTTAGAACACTTGCATCTCTCCAGATAAAGAATTAAAAAGAAAAAAGAAAAAAACCCATGCATCCCATACTACTTACCTCTCTTCTCATTGACCGCTAGTATTTCAATCTACCCAATTTAATATAACTTCCTTAACGTTCCTGCTTCAGGTGGAACTCCTGGAATTTTCTCAGTCTCTGTGCTTCTGGACAACCAGTGCCTCAGCTGCCATGATGGGCTGTTCCCCCTCTATGCTGTTTAACAGTACCTCAACCTTAGTCTCTGCTGCCTTCACCCAGCAGTGCTTTTTGTCCCAGGACTTCCAGCACCAACAAAAAAATCTAATCCATCTATATTTAAAGTCACTACTGATAATACAGGACGTTCTTCGCCGTTTTGCTTTTTGGCCTTTGTAAGTCTTATACCTTTGTCCCTCTCTTCTGTTAATGCATGCTTTTATATTAATTTGCTTTTTTGCGTGGCACCATTTTGAGTCTCTTCTCATTTCTATCTGGATATATTTTTTCTGTATCTTCCTTGGAGTTACCATGGGGTTACAACTAAATATCCTAAATATATACCAATCATGTTTAGTTTGATACCAGCTTAACTTCAATAGCATGTACATATACTTTTCCTATACTCCTCTGTCCTCCCACCATATTTTTTGTATCTGTTATCACTTATATCTTTTTTTAAAATTTTAAAACAGATTTTCTAATTTATTAAAAATAAAAAGAAGGGAAAAAATAAATCATATTTCAGGATATCTGTCATGGTAACAAATTACAAAAATTACAAATGATAGCATCCCTCTCAACATTATGAAACAATTGCCAGCATGATCTACACTTATAAAATGATTAGATTTTATTTTAAAATTTATATTGTGTATTGTGTTTATGCTCTAAATTTCGGTGGTCAGCATGCACTGAATGCTCATTAACTGCTCTTTTTGAGTTGGCAGAAATCACTTATATCTTTGTACATTGTATGTATAAAAATCTAGATTTGTCATTCCCTTTTTAAATGCATTTACATTTTGGAACCTGTAGAAAGTAGTGGAGTTACGTACCAAACAAGACAGTAAATAATACTGACATTTATAATTACCCAAATGGTTACCTTTACCATAGATCTTTATTTCTTCATGCTGCTTTGAACCACTGTCTAATGTCCTTTCCTTTCAGTGTGAAGAGCACCCTTTACCATTGCTTGTAGTGCCAGTCTAGTGGTGATGACCTTCAGCTTTTATCTGAGTCTGTCTTAATCTCTCTCTCTCTCTCTTTTTTTTTTTTTGGCATGGGCAGGCTTTGGGAATCGAACCCAGGTCTCTGGCATGGCAGGCAGGAATTCTGCCACTGAGCCACTGTTGTGCAGCCCTCTCCCTCATTTTTGAAAGAAAGTCTCACTGGATATAAAATTCTTGGCTGGCAGTTGTTTTCCTTCAGCACTTTAAGTATTTCAACCCACTGCCTTCTTGCCTCCAGAGTTTCTGATGAGAAATTGGCACACCATCTAATTGAGACTTCTTTGTATGTAACATGTTGCTTTTCTCTTGCAGCTTTCAGAATTCTGTCCTTGTCCTATACATTTGATAGTGTAATCAGAATATGACAGAGTGTGTGTTAATTGATATTTATCTTCTTTGATGTTCTCTGAGCTTCTTGGATGTGCTTATTCAGGTCTTTTGCTAACTTTGGGAGGTTCTCTGTCATTATTTCTTTGACTATTCCTTCTGTGACTGACATAATTCTCATATATTGGTGTGCTTGATGGTGTCCCATAGCTATCTTAGGCTCTTTTCACTTTTCGTTTTTCTTTCTTTTTTCTGCTCTTCAGCATGACTCATTTCAAGTGTCTTGTGTTCAAGTTCAATGTGTCTTTATTCTGCTAGCTCCAAGATGTTCTTGAAACCCCCCTGGGCATTTTTCATTTCGGTTATTGTAGTCTTCAACTCCAGTAGTTCTGTTTGGTTCCTTTTTAAAATTTCTGTCTTTTTACTTAGACTCCCATATTGTACATTCATTGTTTTCCTGTTACCTTTAATTATTTCTGTGTACTTTCCCTCATCTCCTTGAGCATTTTTAAGATCTTTTTTTTATATACAGGCGTTGTTTGGTATGTCCACATTCTTGTCTTTTTCATTGTTGTTTTCTGGATTTTTATCCTCTTCCTTTGGATGGATTATCATTGCCTATTTGCTCTTTTGTTGCTCACTATACATTTTAGTATTTAAAAATGTTAACTCTGGGATTTACTTTCTAGGATGTCTGTTTCTTGGTTTTATAGCGATCTGGTGATAAGCTAGAGATTTACTTGAGGTTCAGCCCTTCTATCAGGGAGGTACGCTCAAGGCTAATGCAGCGTGCAGTATTTTCCCTGTCTTTCTGGACCTCTTCTGCTTGCTGATTGTTTTGGAGCACCCATGTTTACAGCAGTTTGGTTGTTTCCTTTGTTTCCCAGGAGACAGACCTTCCTCTCCTGGGTATTTGACACTGCTAGGCCTTTGTTTCAGACTGTCCTCCTCTATAGTTTATACTTCTTTCATTGTCTTTTGCTGTTTTTGCCTGGGCAAATTTTCTTTCTTTTTTATTTTTATTTCAATTTAATTTTATTTTCACATGGGCAGGCACCGGGAATTGAACCCGGGTCCTCTGGCATTGCAGGCAAGCATCCCTGCCTGCTGAGCCACCGTGGCCCACCCTGGAGGGCAAATTTTAGGTGGAGGGTCACCTCAGAGAGGACTTCCCAAGTCAGTTTTTCCCAGCCAAAAGAGGGTCAGGAACCTATGAAGGGCATGCAGACTGTTTCCAGTGTGCCCTCAGGTAGGCGCCAAAGTCCTTCTGATGGGTCCTCAAAATTGACCTTTTTTGGCCTGCCAAGCAAATGAAGCCCTTCAGCTAATTGTCTACTGCAATCCTGAGGAAGTGCTGCATCTTTTATTCTCCACTCCCTTTGCCCGTGTCCAGGGAGGGTTGAAACAGTGGCTGCCACTGCCATTGTGGGGACAGGGTTGAAACAATGGCTACTGCTGCCTTTGTCTGGGTGGGTTGAAACAGTAGCTGCTCTCAGAGCTGGGACTCAGTGATCCTAGTTCACTAATTAAAAGCTGTGATGAGCAATAGGCAATTCCCTACCATATTCTTGGGGAAGAGAATTTTTTATGTCCCATTCTGTCACCAGCAGCTAGCCAGGGATGACCCTGTGGCAGCCTGCCATGAAAGTGTGGGATGGGTGCTGGTAGCTACTTTGTGGAGAGAGAAATTTACAGTTCTTTACTGTAATTTATCTGACTCTTCCTCCCATTCTTCCCCGGATGTTGTCCACTGTTCTTCAACCTCTTGAATTTGAAAATAAGCTGTTTTTGTTGGTTCGTGCTTGTTTAATAATTATTTTGATGGAAGGACTGAGTCCTGGAGTTCCCTACTGCAACATCTTTCCCTCTCTTTCAATCCATAGGTTCTTTCATGATCTCTTTTTTTCCCTTGCAATTCATTTGTTGAAGGAGCTGGGTCATTTGTCCTAGAGCATTTCCTACGCTCTGGTTTTGCTGAATGCATGCGCATAATGTCATTTAACCTGTTTCTCGCTCTTCTTTTTTCCCCGTATCAATTGGTAGATTGAGAGGCTTACTCAGATTCAGGTTTAATATATATTTTTGGCAAGAATAGTTTAGGAGGCATGTATTATTTGCTATCTCTTCTAAAATTTTAACTTCTCTGTTGAGGTACAGTTGACTTAAATAACACATGTTTAAAGTGTATATAATTTGAAAAGTTTTGGCATATGTGTATACCCATGAAACCATGATCACAATCAAGATAATGAACAGATCTGTTATTCAAAGACCCTTTCTCATCAGGTGTGAGAATGGGGAGAAGTAAAAGATGTAAAAAGGAGAGAAATTTGGTTTTGTAACCCTGGATTAGATTTGACCTTCATCATGTAGTGGATTGTCAAGCATTTTTAGCAATGGAATAATTTCCTTTAAATGAATTCTTATACAGAACTCCACTACATAATAGAGAATATTAAAGAGGGATGTTTTAATAGCATAACTTTATTTTTAAAATATAATGTGTTTTATAGATATTAATGCACTTATGATAACAATGCAACAAATATAATACAGTACTATTTTGATTACATTACAGTATTGATATCTAGATTATTAATAGATTTATACTTATATTTATACATAGATAACTATAGTCTATGCCAGTCTTAGTAATAAATTTGCTTTTTTTTTTGTATGCAGTATTACGGGGGTCACATTTCATTCTTTTTCCATGTGAGTATCCCGTTATTGGAGCACCATTTGCTAAAGTTTTTGTTGTTTGTTTTTTTTGGGGGGCGTGCAATGCATGGGCTGGGAATTGAACCTGGGTCTTCCACATGGCAGGTGAGAATTTTACCACTGAACTACATTTGTACCCCCGAGTAATGAATTTACTTTTGTATTTTGCTTTGGCTGTGTAGTATAAAATATTAACTCATATAATTGTAATAGTTTGTAATAGCCTACTATGGAGTCTTATTACTCACATGAATGAAAACATATCTAGAATCACGTAAGTGGAAATATGAGATGTTTTCATTTTAATGTAACTAACAAAACCTCAAGGCTTCTTCTCTTTTTTTTAAACCAGTATCTTAGTTTGCCAGGCTGCTGTTACAGATACCACGCAGTGGGTTAACTTAATAAGAATTTATTGGGTCATGGTTTTAGGCTATAAGAAGTCTAAAATCAAGATATCTGCAACAAAGTCCCCTTTGGGGAATGGTGAGAACAGGGAAAAATTCAACTTCCCAAGTTGAATTCTTGATATTCTCACAAGCAGTGTGGACAACCAAAGCTGTAGGCTGAGCCCCCAGTCTTGGGGTTTGTTCATATGAAACTTAACCCTGCAAAGGATAGGTCAAGTCTAGTTAAAATGTAGGCCTAAGAGTCACCCCCAAGAGAGCCTCTTTTGTTGCTCAGATGTGGCCTCTGTCTCCAGCCAATACAGCAACACATTAAATAGATATCACCTTTTTAGTTAAGGTGTAACAGAGAGTCTGGAGGAAACCGCCTGAAAATGTAGAGCTGTGTTCCAGTAGCCATGTTTCTTGAAGATGACTGTATAATGATATAGCTTTCACAATGTGACTGTGTGGTTGTGAAAACCTTGCGTCTGATGCTCCTTTTATCTACCTTATCAACAGACGAGTAAAACATATGAAATAAAAATAAATAATAGGGGAAACAAATGTTAAAATAAATTTAGATTGAAATGCTAGTGATCAATGAAAGGAAAGGGTAAGGGATATGGTATGTATGATTTTTTTCTGTTGTCTTTTTATTTCTTTTTCTGAATTGATGCAAATGTTCTAAGAAATGATCATGATGATGAATATGCAACTATGTGATATTGTGAATTACTGATTATATATGTAGAATGGAATGATCACGTATTAAAAATGTTTGTATTTCTTTCCTGTAATTTTTTTTAAAAATTAAAAAAAAATAATAGCGGGAACAAATGTTGAAATCAATTTAGTAGATTGAAATGCCGTTGATCAATGAAAGGGAGTGGTAAAGGGTATGGTATGTATGAATTTTTTTTCTGTTTTCTTTTTATTTTGTTTTCTGAATTGTTGCAAATGTTCTAAGAAATCATCATGATGTTGAATATACAAGTATGTAATAAAAAAGAAGGTTCATATTGTATGTTGACTGATTTTATTAATAAAAATTAAAATAAAATAGAAAGGGACAAGAGGACAACATACCCATTCTTTTTTTAAGCATGGCCCTAAAGAGGTGGTCAACATTCCCACTCATACCCCATTGACTGTGGGCCCAGCTAAAACTCAGATGTTCCATTATTAAAGGCAGAAGGGAAAAATGGAAATCTGTCTCTGCAAGAAATTATTTTTAGAAAAGAGAATTTTAAAAACCCTGTTTTCTTGTATTTAAAGATCAATATTACCATCTTGTGTTGAGACAGCTATTCGCCTTTATTATAAAAACAAGAAATTACAATACTTGCTGCTCATGCAAGTACAATTCTGAAAAGTTACTCCTTAGTAAAATGAACTGTTTGCATGACATTCAACCTCATTTTGAGAGATGCTAACGTCTTATAATGCTTAGAGCTTGTCTAAATACAATATAGAACTATAGTAGTTGAAAACATTGTGGCACCAGCATTGATACATGCCCCTATTTCTTCAGTTTATTCAGGAAAGTGCTTGCTACTTCATCATTAACTTTTTGGTAATAAAGTAAAACTTATGAAGATACTTATAGATTTGTGTTCCTGTTGAGTAAATAGTGAGTAGTTTATGTGCCAAAAGTCTTCTTCATAGTCACCTGGAAGAACGTATATTAGAACAAACAAAAAAGGAGAAATATGCAAACCCATACACTTAGGCAAGGGAATTGTAGATAGACTCCATATAATATTGGCTCTTGAACAAGTTCATCAAATATGCACATTCTTGGATTCTATTCCAATTGTTTCAGATAATGTTATTAACTGATGTGTTCGTAGCCATCTGGTTATCTCCCATTCATCCAATAAATATCTTCTGAACACCTACTATGTGTCAGGCACTGATCTAGAAGCTTGGGACACATCGTTGAATAGAAGAGACAAATATCTCTTCTTCTCGTGGAACTTAACATTTGCCTTTCATGGTCAATAGATCAGTGTTTATTAAGTATTTGAAAATGTGAACTTTTCATTAAAATATGCCATATATAACAGAAAAGTATATAAATTGTAACTGAAAAGTTACAACACATGCCAGTGTAACCAGAACCCCAGTTGCTTTTTGTGCTTCTTTATGGTCTCTATTCCCTGAGAGTAACCATTCTCTTTCCTTCTAACACCATACATTAGTTTTGCCTTCTGTTTTGGTTTGCTAATGCTGCCAGAATACAATATACTAGAAATTGATTGGTTTTTATAAAGGGGATTTATTAAGTTGCAAGTTTACAGTTCTAAGGCCTGAAAAATGTTTTAACTAAGGCATCCAGAGAAAGATACTGCGACTCTGAAGAAAGGCCACTGTCTGTCACATGGGAAAGCACGTGGCTGGTGTCTGCTGGACCTTGTTCCCATCTCTAATGCCTTTAGCTTCTGTTGAGTGGCTTTTCTTTAGGTGTCTGTGGGTCCTGATTTAGCTGGTCTGGGGCAAAACTCTGGGCTTCATCGTTTAGCTTAACATCTGATGGAAGGGCACATGGCAATGTCTGCTGGGCTATGATTCCTGTCTAACGCCTGTTGGCTCTCTTAGCTCCTGGTGTCTCCTAGGCATCTGCATTTCCAGATGTCTGTGTCTCGGCTTTCTCCTCAGTGTTTGCCTGTGCAGGCTCTTTAAGAATTCCAGTAAATGAATCAAGACACACTTTGAATAAGTGGAGTCATCTCCAACTAATGAAAAGGCTACACCCAGAATTGGGTGTGTCACATCTCCATGCAAACAACCTAATCAAAATGTCCCACCCTACAGTATTGAATCAGGATTAAAGAACATGGCTGCCCCCACAAGTGTGGATTAGGATTGAAAAAACATGGCTTTTCTGGGGTACATAACAGTTTCAAACCAGCACTCTTGCTTTGGAACTTTATGTAAATGTTCTTCTGCATCTGCAAAGTTCAGATGTTCAAAGTTTTTGTTTGCGGGGTTCATCCAGGTGGTTTTGTGTAGTTTTAGTCTGTTTATTCTCCTTACCATCAAGTATTCCATTGTGTGAGTGTGTCATACTGTTCTTTTTAAAAAAATTTATTTATTAATTAAAAAAATTTAACAAACCAAATAAAACATCAACATATATAATCAGTAACTCATAATATCATCACATAGTTGCATATTCATCATTTATTAAAACATTTGCATCAATTCAGAAAAGGAAATAAAAAGTCAATTGAAAAAGATATAAAACGAAAATAGAAAAGAAAAAAAAATATTAAACCTATCATACCCCTTACCCCTCACTTTCATTGATCACTAGCATTTCAAACTAAATTTATTTTAGCATTTGTTCCCCCTATTATTTACTTTTTAATTTTTTTATTTATTAATTAAAAGAATTAACAACAAACAAACAAAAACATCAACACATCATTCCATTCTACATATACAATCAGCAATTCTCAATATCGTCGCATAATTGCATATTCATCATTTCTTAGAACATTTGCATCGATTTAGAAAAAGAAATAAAAAGATAACAAAGAAACAAAATGATAACAGAAAAAAAAAAGATTATACATTCCATACCCCTTACACCTTGCTTTCATTCATCACTAACATTTCAAACTAAATTTATTTCAACATTTGTTCCCCCTATTATTTATTTTTATTCCATATGTTCTACTCGTCTGCTGACATGGTGGATAAAAGGAGCATCAGACACAAGGTTTTCACAATCACACAGTCACACTGTGAAAGCTATATCATTGTTCAATCATCATCAAGAAACATGGCTACTGGAACAAAGCTCTATATTTTCAGGCAGTTCTCTCCAGCCTCTCCATTACATCTTGAATAACAAGGTGAAATCTACTTAATGCGTAAGAATAACCTCCAGAATAACCTCTCGACTCTGTTTGGAATCTCTCAGCCATTGACACTTTGTCTCATTTCACTCTTCCTCCTTTTGGTCAAGAAGGTTTTCTCAATCCCTTGATGCTGAGTCTCAGCTCATTCTATGATTTCTGTCCCATGTTGCCAGGAAGGTCCACACCCCTGGGAGCCATGTACCATGTAGACGGGGAGTGGGGTGGGGGGGGTTGGTGAGACTGCTTGTTGTGTTGGCTGGAGAGAGAGGCCACATCTGAGCAACAAAAGAGGCTCTTTTGGGGGTGACTCTTAGGCCTAAATTTTAAGTAGACTTGACCTATCCTTTGTGGGTTAAGTTTCATATGAAAAAACCCCAAGACTGGGGGCTCAGCCTGTAGCTTTGGTTGTCCACACCGCTTGTGAGAATATCAACAGTTCAACTTGGGAAAGTTGAATTTCTCCCCGTTCTCACCATTCCCTGAAGGGGGCTTTGCAAATGCTTTTCCACTCACTGACTGAATCACTCTGGGATTCATCGGGGCATCACTCTGGACAAACCAACAAAATCTCATGTCCTACCTGAGATTCCAAGTACTTATGGTGTTCAACCAAACTATCTACATAAGTTATATTAGGAAATGCACTAGTCAAAGTATAGATTTTGTACCAAATAAACATTTTTTGCTTTAGTCTCACACATAAAGTGACACTTTAAAATATTAATTACCATCTATTTTCAGTACCCTGCAATAATGACATTCCTTTGTTCTTCCTCATGCAAAAGCATTTTTTAAAATTTGTATATTTAGTCCCTATTATTATACACTCTGGGCATTCCTACATTATACCATCTCAATCTTTAACATCTATCTTTCTTTCTGATTTCACTTATGCCCCCAGCCCTCCTCCCTCTATCATTCTCACATGTAGCTTCATTCAGTGTTTTAACATAATTGTCACACTGTTCGTATCCATTCCACTGTTGATGGGCATTTAGTTGTTTCCTGTTTTTGACTATTATGAATAACAGTTGTATAAACATTCTTGCACATGTCTTTCAGTAAACATTTGTATGCGTTTCAGTTGAGTATGTAGCAAGACATTCAATTGCTGCCTCACAGAGAATACTTTGGGTCAACTTTAGTCAGTGTTGACAAAATTTTCCAAGTAGTTGAACCAGTTTACACTTCATCTAGCAATGTAGGAGAGTTCCATTACTCCATATCCTTTCCAGCTCTTGGCATTGTCTGACTTTTTTCATTTAACCTATTCTGTGGATATGTGATAATGTGGCATTGTAGTCCGTGAAGGTAAGTGGAGCCACTTTTCCTATATTTATTATATTCATTTGTATATCTTGTTCGGTGAAGTGTCTAATCAAGACTTTTGTCCATTTTTCTATTAAATTATCTGCCTCTTTTTAATAAGCTTTTCTTTCTGCATGCTGTGGCATTTTGCTTTGAAACATCCTCTGTGTACTTATATAATCAGATTTAAATTTTGTTTGCATAATTTTTCAATAACATTAAGTTGTTTAATTTATGCTGAAAGAACTAAGAGCCTTATTTTTATGCTCACTGTGTGTTGTTTCAAAATGATGTTGTAACTTGGCAAGGACCATAGAACTGTTTTGAAAAATTTCACTGCTTCAACTATTCTGATGACTTGTGTACTCTTTTAACATGATAAAAGCTTAATGTCTATAACAAATTCCGCCACCATTTTATTCTGTCTTTAAATGACATTGTAATAGCATTTTAGGTACATTATTTTCCTGTTATATACTGTCAGTTGCTAAAGGATGATTCATTTGGTTCCAACATGCTATTTTTTGTTGTTTCATCTACAGCCTGATCCAGCTCATCACCCCATCACAATTTTTTTTATCTAAAGTGTCCTGTTTTTAATCTGTAATCCATTTCCTCCTTTGAAAGTATTAATTTCAAGTCAACTGATAAAGTTGTAAATAATGATAGCTAACACAGACTGTTTATCACGTGTGAGGCATTATTCTGTGCTTTATGTATTTTAACTTATTAACCTATTTGAGGTAGATGCTTTTATCAGCTTCATTTTACAGATGATGAAATTGAGGCATAGGAGAAATAATGTGTCAACGTCATCAACTGGTAAATGGGAAACTCAGGATCCGAACCCTGATGCCTGACCCTGAACTTCCCCAGCTCCTCTGTCAGCTGCCTAGGACAGGTTTACCAGTATATCGTATACTCACTGACAACAGTTATCATTGTTTTTCCTACTGTTAGAGTGATCGGTTACATAGAAATCGTATTAAAAGGGAAGGTTTGACTTGTCTATATTTTGAAGTTTGGCCAAGGTATTTCACACATCCCAACTTCTGGGCTTGGTGCATTTAGTGGCCAGACACAGGGATGTGACTCATCTCACTCTTCTTCCGCCAAGTTTGGGCAGCAAGCCCAGACATGTGCGCTCTTCTGCCACCTCGTTCTGTGGGGCAGATCCTTGCCCGTTTGTGTGTAGCACTGGAGGCCAAGCCACCTCTCTTTTCTCTTCTCTCACATTTGCACTTGGGGCAGAAAAGGGCCCTATAAGACTGTGTAGTTTGGAGCTCTTATGTGCCCCAGAAAATACCATTTCTTTTAATCCACTCCTGTGGGTGCAGACCTGTTGTAGGTGGGATCTTTTGGTTTATTTCAATTGAGATGTGATCCCCCCCATTCAAAGTGGATCTTAATCCCTTTTACTGGAATCCGTTATGAAAGGATAAAAGACAGAAAAAGCCAAAAGAAGCTCATAGAGAAAAGCCCTGGAGAAGCTTAGAGAGGAAGCCAGTGCAACCAGAAGCTGAAATCAGTGAAACCCAGGAGAGAAGGACTAAGAGGTGCAGGCCATGTGCCTTCCCATGTGACAGAAGTGTCCTAGATGCCTGCGGTCTTCTTCAGCGAAGGTATTGTCCTGTTGATGCCTTAATTTGGACATTTTCATGACCTTAGAACTGTAAATTTGTAGGGTAATAAATCCCGATTGTAAAAGCCAACCCATTTCAGGTATATTGTATTCTGGCAGCTTTAGCAAACCAAAACACAGACCTTGAGCCTCAGCCATACTCTCCACCCTAAGTACGAGACTTCGCATCGGCATTTTGTATGTGCGTAGACCTAGCTAATGATAACGTTGTGCTGTCACTTCATATTTGCTGTTATCCCTAACATAAACCTCTCTAGTACAGCAACAATACTATGGCTATGTTGGATTGCTAAAGCTGATGCAATGCAATATACTAGAAATGGATTGGCTTTTACAATGAGGATTTATTAATCTATAAGTTTACAGTTCCTAGACCCTGAAAAACGTCTAAATTAATGCTTCAGCAGCACAGTAACTTCTCTGAAGATTGAGCTTGGACTCCTCTGTCAGGTAGCAAGGCACATAGCAAAATCTGCTGGTCTTTCTCTCCTGGATTTGTTGCATCCAGCTTCTGACTTCAATGGCTTCCTCTCTGCTTCTCTGGGGCTTTTTCTGTGAGCTTTTCTTAATTTCATCCCTTAAGCTCTGTATGTTTTATCCTCTTTTAAAGGACTCCAGTGAGAGGATTAAAACCCACTTTGAATGAGGTGGGTGTAATCTCAATAGAAATAACCTAGTCGAAAGTCCCACCCACAATAGGTCTACACCCACAAGAATGGATTAAAAGAACATGGCTTTTTCTGGGTACATAAACCTTCAAACTACCACAATGGCCAATGCAAATGATATTCTAGGGGTCATCAAATATTATTTCATTTAGAAAGTAGAGCCAGTGGGTGACTCTTATCTTTGTTTTGGGAAACAAACTGGCACTTCTCTAGTTTTCTGAATGTTAAAATAGAGTTGGGTATGGAATTTGGTCTTGGGCCACATCCAAAGGATTCTCATTATCAAGGCATGCAAATAAACAGTTAGAAAGTAGTCTTTCCTGCAAGGTGGTCCTATGCTCCAGGCCTCAAGGATAATGTTAGAGTAAAACTTGGTTGGTATTGGTATCTTTTCAGAACTGTGGTTCTTTAATTTTGGAAAAAATGCATACTTTTTACTTTTTTCCCAACCAGTACGTTCTTAGAAAATTAGAGCACTTGTAGGTTTATAGAAAAATCCTGCAGAAAGTACAGAGTTCCCATAGGCCCCCCTTCACATACAGTTTTCCCTATTACTAACATTTTGCATTTATGATACTTTTGTTATAATTGATGAAACAATTTTATTATAATTATACTATTAATTATAACCCGTAGTTTATATTAAGGTCTACTGTTTGAGTTACATAGTTCTATAGGTTTTTCCCCCATGGTAACTTATATACAGACCACTTTGAAACATGCAATTTAGTGGTGTTTAATGCATTCACAATGTTGTGCCTCCATCACCATCATCCATTTCCAAAACTTTTCTATCTCTCCATACCAGTTAAGCATTAGCTCCTCGTTCCTCACCCCCACTTGGCCCCTGATAACTTGTATTTTAGTTTTTGACTTAAGAGATTTGCATATCCTAATTATTTTGTGTCAGTGAGATCATATAATATCTATCCTTTTGTGTCTGGTGTATTTTATTAAACCTGATGGCTTTAATGTTTAAACATATTATTGAATGCGTCCGAACTTCATTCCTTTTTATGGCTGAATAATATTCCTTGTGTGTGTATACCACATTTTGTTTCTCCATTCATCCGTTGATGGACACTTGGGTTGTTTCCATCGTTTGGCAATTGTGAATAATGCTGCTTTGAATGTTGGTGTGCAAATATCTTTTAGAGTCCCTGCTTTCATTTCCTTTTGGTATATACCCAGAAGGGGGATTCCTGGATCATATGGTAATTCTGTAAGTAACTCTGGCGAACTGCCAAACTGTTTTTCATGGTGGCTTCACATTTTACATTTCCACGAACAGTGTTTCTATTGCGCTACATCCTCCAACATTTGTAATTTTCTTTTTTTTTTAAATAGTAGCCATTCTAATGGGTGTGAAATGGTATCTCGTATTTTTTTGTTTTCCAGTTTTTAGAATATTTATTATATATTTTTTATTTTGAAGTAATTTCATACTTACAGAAAAGTTGCAAAAAATACAAACCTCATATAGAGAACTCCAGTATACTCCCACTCCCCTGGATAGCCAGATCTATTGATTTTAACATTTGCCACCTTTGCTGATTTTCTTTCTGTTTGTCTTTTTGTCTATCTATATCTATAATCTCTCTCTGTCTCTTTCTCTCTGAACATTTGAGAGCAGCTTTCACATATATTCCTTGAACTCTTAATAGTTTCATTTCCTATGAACAAGGGTATTCAGTTATATAGTCGCCTTGAGTGTAGTTATCAAGTTCAAGAAATTTAACATTTTGATATAAAACTTATATTCTATATTCCAATTTTTTTGTATGGATCAATAATTTCCTTTTGAACCTTTTCTTCTTCATTTTTAGATACCATCCAGTAGCATGTGCTATATTTGATTATCATTACTTTTTTAGTTTATCTTTCTTTTTTAAACTGGAAATACATATACATCATAAATCTTCCCATCCCAACTCCTCCCAAACATGCATTCAGTGGAATTAATGACAATCACAATGTTGCCGTACCCTCACCATTATCCAATACTAGAACTTTCCCTTCAGTGCAATCTTTTTGCAATAACTTCCCAATGCCCCTGCTCCCCACCCCTGGTAACATGTACTCTCCTTTTGCCTATATGAGTTTGCATATCGTCTGATATTTTCTTTGCAGTTACCATGGGGCTTAAATTTAACATCCTAAATCTATAACAATCTCATTTGCTTTGTGTGCTGGTTTGAAACTATTATGCCTCCCAGAAAAGCCATGTTTTAATCCTGATCTGATCTTGTGGGGCCAGACCTACTGTTTAGGGTGAGAAACCTTGACTGGATTGTTTTCATGGAGATATAACACACCCAGTCGTGGGTGTGCCCTTTTGATTAGATGAAGATGTGACTGTCCATTTAAGGTGGTCTTGATTAGTTTACTGGAGTCTTTATAAGTAGAAACATTTTGGAGAAACCTCGCATGCAGACACTTGGAGAACAGTTGCTTCAGAGCTTATAGACACTGATGTTTGGAAATTCTTGGCGTGCTGACAGAGAGAGCAGATGCCCAGACGTGGGCAGAGCCCAGCAGACATCACCATGTGGCCTTCCCATGAGATACTAAGCAAGCCCGAAGCCAGAGTTGTGTCCCGGAGGAGCTAAGTGAAGGCCACGGACGTTTCAAGAGGGAAACCCCTTGTAACGTAATAAATTCCCTTTCTAAAAGTTATTCCATTTCTGGTATATTGTATTCCAGAAGCATTAGTAAACAAAAACATTAAAAAATATATCTTTATTGTAAACAACAAACAAACCGGCAAACATTCTTGACATACTGACATTCTTGACATGGTTGCAATCCATGACTCACAATATCATCACATAGTTGTATATTCATCACCATGATCATTTCTTAGAACATCTGCATCAATTCAGCAAAAGAAATAAAAAATAAAAAGCTCATACATGCCATACCCCTTACCCCTCCCTCTCATTGACCACTAGTATTTCAATCTACTCAATTTGTTAACCTTTGTTCCCCCTATTATTTCTTATTCATATTTTATACTCATCTGTCTACACCATAGATAAAAGGAGCATTAGACACAAGATTTTCACAATCACACAGTCACATTGCGAAATCTACATCATTATACAATCATCTTCAAGAAACCTGGTTTCACGAACACAGCTCTGCAGTTTCAGGTACTTCCCTTTAGCCACTCTAATACACCATAAACTAGAAAGGGGATATCTATATAATGCGTAAGAATAACCTCCAGGATAACCTCTCAATCTATTTGAAATCTCTCAGCCACTGACACTTTCTTTTGTCTCGTTTCTCTCTTCCACCTTTTGGTTGAGAAAGTTTTCTCAATCCCTTGATGCCAAGTCCCAGCTCATCCTAGGATTTCTGTCCCACGTTACCAGGGAGGTTTACACCCCTGGGAGTCATGTCCCATGTAGAGGGGGTAGGGGAGCTGTGTGTTCGCTTGCCTTGTTAGCTGAGAGAGAGAGAGAGAGAGGCCATATCTGAGCAGTAAAAGAGGTTCTCTGGGGGTGACTCTTAGGTTTAATTTTAAGTAGGCTTAGCCTGTCCTTTGCAGGGATAAGTTTCATAGGGGCAAACCTCAAGATTGAGGGCTTGGCCTATTGATTTGGTTGTCCCCGCTGCTTTCGAGAATATCAGGAATTCTTCAAATGGGGAAATTGAATTTTCCTCCCTTTCTCCCCATTCCCTCAAGGGGACTTTGCAAATACTTCTTTATTCACTGTTCAAATCACTCGGGGATTTATCGGGGCATCACACTAACCTGGACAATCCAACAAAATCTCATGCCCTATTCAAGGTTCCATGTACTTATGGTGTTCAATTAAACTGTCCATATAAGTTAAATTAGGAAATGTGCTAGTCAAAATATAAATTTTGCACCAAATAAACATTTCTTGCTTTAGTGTCACACAAAAGTTCAAGTTTGAAACTATGAATGGCCATCTATTTTCAACACCCTGCAATATTGACATTCCTTTGTCCTTCCTCATGCAAAAACATTTTTTACTTTGTATGTTTAGTCACTATCATTGTATACCGTAGGCATATCTAAATTATACCATCTCAGTCTTTATCATCTATCTTTCCATCTGGTTTCATATGTGCCCCAAGCCCTTCTCTTTCTTTCGTTCTCACATTCAGCTTCATTCAGTGTATATATTGTGCTATGATCAGGTAGTATTGTGTTATCCATTCTGAATTTTTACAGTCAGTCCTGTTACACAATCTATATCCCTTCAGCATTAATTACCCAATCTCTACCCTATTTCTATTTCCTAATAACCTGTGTTATTAACTAGAATTCCCCAAGTTCCCTAGTAATGTTAGTTCATATCAGTGAGACCATACAGTATTTGTCCTTTTGTTTCTGGCTAATTTCACTCAGCATAACGTCCTCAAGGCCTGTCCATGTTGTCACATGCTTCAAGACTTTATTCTATCTTACAGCTGTGTAGTATTCCATTGTATGTGTATACCACAGCTAAATAAAAACATTTTGATGCCAGCTTAATAACTTCAATAGCATACAAAACTAGGTTCCTGTATCTGCCCCCCCACCTTTATGTACTTCTTTTCACAAATTGCATACTTCTACATTATGAGTCCCAAACCAATGATTTATCTTTACATTTTGTGCATTTGCCTTTTAGATCATGTAGGAAGTAAAGAGTGGAGTTTTAAATTAAAAAAAAATTGTTCTGGTATTTATACTTACTGATGCCATCATATTTACTGAAGATCTTTATTTCTTCATGTGGCTTCAGTCAATCGTTGAGTGTCCTTTCCTTTCAACCTGCAGGACTCCCCTTAGCATTTATTATAGGGCTGGTGCAGCGGTGGTGCAGCCCCTCAGCTTTTGTTTCTCTAGGAATGTCAGAATGGTTGGCATTGCTTTTGCTTTTAGTACACTGCATATATCTTCCCACTATCTTCTTGCCTCTTGGTTTCTGATGAGAAGTTGGCACTTAATCTTATTGAGCCTCCCTTGTATGTGACATATTCCTTCTCTCTGGCAGCTTTCAAAATTTTCTCTTTATCTTTGGTATTCAACATTTTGATTGTAACATAGCACGGTATGGGCCTAATTGGGGTTTTCTTGTTTGAAGTTTTTTTTTTTTAAATACATGGCCAGGCACCGGGAATCGAACCAGGGTCTCCAGCATGGCAGGTGAGAACCCTGCCTGCTGAGCCACTGTGGCCCGCCCCCTATTTGAAGTTTAAGCATCTTGGATGTGTATGTGCATGTCTTTTGTTAAATTGAGGAAGTTTTCAGCCATTATATCTCAAATATTTTCTCTGTTCTTTTATCTCTTCTCCTTCTGGGCCTCACATAAGGTGTGTCTTGGTATCCTTGATGGTGTCCCACAGTTTCCACAGGCTTTGTTTAATTTTCTTCATTCTTTCTATTTTCTGCTCCTCAGACTGGATGATTTCAATGGTCTTACTTCAAGTAATTCTTTTCTTCTTCCTGTTTCAATCTGTTGTTGAACTCCTCTAGGGAATTTAAAATTTTCCTTATGGTGGTCTTCAGTTCTGTTCGGTTCCTTTTCATAATTTCCTCTTCTCTATTTATATTCTCCTTGTGTTCATCTATTACATTCATGATTTCCTTTAGTTCTTTGTCCATGTTTTCCTTTAGCTCTTTGAGCATACTTAGGACCGTTTTTTAAAGTCTCTTTGGAATGTTCCAAATCTTATCCTCCTTATGGATGGTTTCTAATGCTTTAATCTTCTCCTTTGCCTGGACCATGGCTTCCTGTTTCTTTGTATATATATATATATAAACATATATATTTTTTGTGCTGCATGGTGGGGGTCACATTTCATTCTTTTCCCATGTGAATATCCTGTTCTTGTAGCACCATTTGTTGATTTTTTTTTTTTGTGGGAGGTGGGGGTGGGGGAGTACATGGGCCGGGAATCAAACCTGGGTTTCCCACATGGCAGGTGAGTGTATATATTTTAATCTTTTGTTGAAACCTGGATATTTTGATATTTTTAAAATGCATTATTTCTGGAATTGAGACTCTGAGGCATCTGCTCCGTAAGTTGGGATCCAGCTAGTACCATGATGGAGTTTCCCTTGAGTGCTATTTCATTGTGGTTTTGATTTGCATTTCCCTAATGTCTAATGATGATGAGCATCTTTTCATGTGCTTTTTCGCCATTTTTATACCTTCTTTGGGGAAATGTCTATTTAAGTCTTTTACCCAATTTAAATTGGTTTGTATTTTTGTTATATTATAGGATTTCTTTCTATATTCTGGATGTTAATCCTTTATCAGATATATGTTCTCCAAATATTTTCTCCCATTCTCTATATTGTATTTTTACTTTCTTTTTTTTTTTTTTTTTTTTTTTAAAGAGAGAGGGAGGAAGGGAAGGAAAGACAGAGAAGGAAGGAAGGATGGAAGGAAGGAAGGGAGGAAGAAAGGGAAACATCTTTAAACATTTTCTTGTTTTATTATATTTTGTTTGTTTGTTTGTTTTTTACATGGGCTGGGGCCGGGAATCGAACCGGGGTCCTCCGGCACGGCAGGCAAGCACTCTTGCCCGCTGAGCCACCGCGGCCTGCCCTGTATTTTTACTTTCTTGATAAAGTCTTTTGATGCACAAAGTTTTCTAATTTTGATGACATCCCATTTTCTGTTCTTTCTTTTGTGGCTTGTACTTTTGGTATGAAGTCTAAGAAGCCATTGCCTAATACAAGGTCTTAAAGATGCTTCCCTATATTTCCTTCTAGGAATTTTATAGTTATATTCTTTCATAATTGAGTGAACTTGGCACTCTTGTCAAAAATTAATTGACCATTAGATGTGAGGATTTATTTCTGATCTCTCAGTTTGCTTTTGTTGGTGTGTAATTCTCTCCTTGTGCCAGCACCAGGCTGTTTTTATTACTTTAGCTTTGTAATAAGTTTTAAAATAAGGGAGTTTGGGTCCTCCAACTTTCTTTTTCTTTTTCAAGATAGTTTTGGCTGTTTGGTATTGAACACTACTTTTCCCTGCTATGATTAAATGTCTCAGATTGTAAGATAGCTATGTCTTCAAAGTGGGAGAAGGAAAAAGGGAAGCTCAGGAGGAAAGAAAAAAAAACTTGTTTTCCCTTTAACTTCAGTCAGTTGAGGA
Organism: Tamandua tetradactyla; assembly: GCF_023851605.1. Lineage (NCBI taxonomy): Eukaryota > Metazoa > Chordata > Mammalia > Pilosa > Myrmecophagidae > Tamandua > Tamandua tetradactyla. Next base: position 149,011,876 of record NC_135353.1, on the reverse strand, counting down.
ATGGTCAGGCTTGTGGTTTTTCCTTTGTGTCACTGATTGTCCTGTTTAGAACATCGCAGATACGAGCTTTTCTAAACTGTATTATAGTGGAAGTTATTAAGTGGAGACCTTGAAAGTCTTTCTTGTCTCTGGAATTTGCTCTCTAACCTGTGTAGGTCTGTTAGCATTTTTTAATGAGCTTATTAGTCCTTCAGTACACATTCTGTGAGGCTTAATTTTATGTAGATATGGTAGAGGCCACTGTGCTTGGGCAACAAATAGAGTACAATGTGGGTGGCTTAAGATATGAAAACTGAAATCCTAACCATGTGAAATGAGGAATTTATCAAGAGCCATTTGCCGCCTTGGATCCTGGGAGTTTTTCACTCGTTATTCTGCGAGTCGTTCTAGTTCTGCAGAGGGTTTCGCCTTCTTTGAGCAGTGGGGATGAGCCTAAGAAAATGATGGTGGAAAAGTGAAATTCACCGCACATCCCTACCCTAATACCTTTCTCTTCTCATCTACTTTGTTCTAATTCTGTGATCTTTGCTGATGGAATCTGGGTGGGGAAGGTTTTATGATTTATTTGGCAATTGATCCAGAAGTTTCCAAAAGGTATTATGGTGAAAGGGAAAAAGGGATTTCTTTCAAGAAACATGGTAAGAATTATTTGGTTCCTGCCTGAGTAATTTTACAACAGTATGACCTCTGTTAGTATACAGTTTCCTTTTATTCATGAATATTTAATTCATAAAAAATGTGAAAATTTAGGAAAATATTTATATGCTTGGCTGGTCTGTTTTCTTTTCAGTAATCACACAATAACGTATTATAACGTGAATGTCCTTGGGTCTCACCAAGTATAGTGGATACTCTAGAACTTTCATATCAAGAGGGGTCCAAATTTGCTACTTCACAAAGGCTCTTATAAAGCTCCTTTATCCCCAGTAGGATTTCTGTTAGTCATTGGGTTGGGGGAGGGGCTTTTACAGATACTGATAAGCTATCCTGCAGCATCAATCATACTGTTTCTTTCAGGTTCCAAGCCTTCCTCCTTGATGTCTTTTGCTCATGACATTGCTTTCCACTCTCATTGCCACTGTGTTGTCTCTGGTGCCTCTTGTGTGAATGACAAAGGGCTGTCTTTTTTGTGGCAATATGTATATAACATAAAATTTGCCACTTTAACCAGTTTTAAGTGTACAATTCAGTGGCATTAATTACTTTACAATGCTGTGTAACCATCACCACTTTCCATTACTAAGTTTTTTCTGACCCAAAATAGAAATTTATTAACCCATTAAGCATTAACCCCACCCACCCCCACCCCAGAAAAGGGCTGTCTTTTGGTGCTCACAGAGACATTTGTCCTCAAGAGCCATGGTGCTTTATGAAATACAGAGACTGCCCCTTCCCCCAGCTTTGAGTTGTGTCTTAGCACTAGAGAAAGCAAGGAATTACTTTTGCTCCCTCCCCCAAGTCATGCCTTTTGTAACTTTTGATTAAAACAGTCTTTTCCGTTTCCCCCTGCACTTCTCTTGATTCATGGTCAGGCCCTGTCTCCTGGGGCAGTTGGAGAGCTAGTACCTTGATATTCTCCATTTTCCCTCCTACTTCTTACTCCTGCTTTGGGTACATGGGTCTGAAACGCCCTCTTCCTCCTTTATTAAAAAGTCATCTGGATACAAACAGACACTTGTGGGGGGCTGTGTTGGTCCCTTAAGACATATGGTCTCAAGAATGATCTGGGCCCATGCTCTGGTTAAGCAGGCTATGTGGAGCTTTTCCAGGTTCCAAGCTCACAACCTTGGCACCTTAAGAAGGGGTGAACATTGAACCAAGCCCTGAGAACTATTTTATCCTCTCTCAGCAGCCTGGTTGGCTGACCTTATCTGCCTTTTCTTCCTGCTCTCCTTCTTTTCTTTCCTCCCTCCTTTTCTTTGGATGAAGCATAACTTTGGTGATGGTGTTACAGTCAACCTGTTTGAAGTTTTGCTTCAGTGAAAGCTAGCATTTCACTCTGCCCTATTCTTTGATTGGTGGATTTAAGAATCAAATAAATCACATTGGTAGCATTCTGAGTGTGGCTCTTGCAGTTCAGTTAGTGCTACCTTCCTCTTATTGCCTGTGGTGGGAGGCAGGTAAGACTGAAGTTGTTCTAAGATCTGGCTGTACATTAGAATCTCTTGGACAGTTTGAAAAAACTACCAATGCCTGAACCCTGCCTTCAGAGGTTATTATTTGATTGGTCCAGGACCCAATACTGACTGCATATCAGACTGCATCTTGATACTTAAGACACAGAACATCTGAGGGGAGCCTGGCCTTTGATACCAGGGACCACTTAATCTGTCAGAAATTAATACACATGTCCTTGGTGTAGCATCGCTTCTTGATGTGTTTTAGAAAAAATCTGGGCACAACAAAATAGCTGGTCCAGAATGAATCTGCTGACACTCGATTTTAATATTCCTAAAGTGGACCGTTTCATGAAGATAAAAGTTGTCCAAATTTTGATCTTAATTCTTCCCATTTTTTTGTTTTTCTTTTTTTCTGTGGATGGGACTATTTTCTGAAAACTCACAAGAATGGACTAAAGATGAGGCAGGAACATCCCATGTGCACGAGAATATGACATTTTCTTGGATTTGTGTAAGTTTAAGTTAAGAATGCACCTCCACAAATGTCAGAAATAGGTCTCCATCCAGCACGGTGTCAATAGGTTATCATTACAATAGAATACTATGGGAGTTTCCATGCCAGAAAGTGGTAGCTATTTAGATAGGGAAAGGTGAGGCCATTGTGAGTAAAAATGCCCCATAGTCCTGAGGACTCTGAGCAGTTTACTGGAGTGTGACGTCAGTTTGCATGTACAGTGGGGGATTGGGGTGCTCTGTGTTAGAGTAGCTCTGTGGGTCTTCTTGATGTGTACATGTTGACATGTCAAGAGAAAGCATCCCAGCGTTAACTCAGATTGTGAGATAATTACGACTTATTCACAGCACTGCAGGCCGATTACAATAATGATTACATTTCTGTAACAGTTTCCTTCTGTACTCCTTCCTGTCCCTGGGAAGCCTAAAGCATATTACTTATCTATTTTCATATTGTGCCCAAAGTTTAGTTGCATATATTTTTTAAACCACAAAGACATGACTTTGGGGAAAAAAACAATTACTCAAATTTATGAAACGAGGTGGAATTAAACCTTACCTAAATAATTTGTCTTTACCTGCTTTATTATGTTATGAGAGCATCATAAATACTGAGTGTAGTTTCCTTTAAGCTTGCCTTAGTATGGAGAGCAATGGATAATGGTTGAAAGGATGATGTGGGGCCAGTTGTAGAGGAAAGAGCATGTATTGTTAGATTTCTCTTTAAAGGTACTGGATTAGTGAGAAGAGGTAGCACTGGAAAGCATATTAATGCCTTTCCTTGGAGACTGCAAATAAATAGGAAATTTTAGCCACTTTGCCAAGTGATTTGGCAGTGTTTTATTTTCCTAAGCTGCTTAAAGCAAAATACCCTGATATAGTTGCCCTTAAACAATGGGAATTTATTAGCTTACATCTGAAGGCCACGAGAATGTCCAAATCAAGCCATCATCAAAGTGATGCTTTTTTCCTGAAGATCAGCTGCCTGTGATCCTTGGCTCCTCTGTTACCTGGCAAGGCACAAGGAAGTGCCTGCTGGCCTCTCCCTTGTCTTCTGGGTTTCAGTGCTTTCAGCCTCTTGCTTCCATGGCTTTCTCTCTCTTGGTCTGAATTTCTTTGTCTTATAAAGAAATCCGGTAAGAGGATTAAGACCCATTCAGATTGAACAGGGTCACACCTTGACTGAAGTAGCCTCATCAAAAGGTCCTACTTACAATGGTCCACACCCAGAGGAATGGATTCACTTTAAGAACATTCTTTTCTGAGGAGGCATGCAGTTATAAACCGCCACAGGCAGTACTTACTAAAGGTGAACATATGCCTACCCTATGACCCAGAAATCCTACTTTGAGATATGTACTCAAGAGAAATGAATGCATACATCCATCAAAAGGCATGTATTATGAGAATGTTTATAAGTCTTATTCATATTAGCCTCAAAATGGAAGCAACCTAAATGTCCATCAATAGGAGAATGCATCATTTATAATATGTACATATGATGAAATGCCACTCAGTTAAAAACAAACCCTACTGATTCTCACAGACATTATGAAAGAGGCCAGACACAAACGGTACATGCTGTATAATTCATTGATTAAAAAGTTCAAGGAGAGGCAAAACTAATAGATAGTGATGAAAGTCAGTGGAGTGTTTCTCTTTGAGGGTGCATATGGATTGGAGGGGTCGTGAAGGAGACTTCTCAGTGCTGGAGATATTCTAGATCTTGATCTGGTGATGATGACCTGGGTGTGTTCATATGTCAAAATGCAAACAGATACTTGTACACCAATGTTCATAGCACCGTTACTCACAACTGCCAACAATTAGAAGCAACGCAAGTGTCCATCAGCAGCTGAATGGATAAACAAAATGTGGTGTATCCCTATAATGGAGTATTATTCAGCTGTAAAAAGAATGAACTGATACATGTGACAACAGGGATGAACCTTGAAGACAACATGTTGAGTAAAGAAGCCAGACACAAAAGGACAGATATGCTATAATTCTACTCATATGAGATATATAGAATAAGCAAATTCATGGAGATAGAAAGTGGATTAAAGGTTATCAGGGATTGAGGAGGGGTATGGGGGAGTTATTGCTTAATGGGTACAGAGTTTTTGTTTTCTGTGATGAAAAAGTTTTGGTAATGGATGAAAGTGAGGTATCACAATATGAATGTAATTAAAATCACTGAATTGTACACGTGAAAATGGCTAAAATGGGAAATTTTGTATTGTATATATATTCCCAGAGTAAAATTCTTAAAATATACTGAGCTCTAAACTTGAGATTGAAACACATCATATACTTTTTGTATGTATGTTATAAAACAATACAAAGACAAAAACACGTAAATAATTACAAACAGATAGGAGCGGTCTTCTGATGGCAAAGAATCAGATTTAAAAATCGAGAATTAAAGTAAAAAAAGTGAAAGTTGATTACATCACTTGTGCTAAAATCATTTTATTTCAATAACTAGAAATTTTCAGGTGCTGATAAATTACTAGCCCTCAAAAGGATCATCTGGTAGGCAATTAACAGAATAAAGCCATGTTCTTTTTTATCCCTCTATCAATAAGATAGTCATTAAAATTTTTTTTTTTGCATAGGCAGGCGCTGGAATTGAACCCAGGTCTCTGGTATGGCAGGCGAGAATTCTGCTACTGAGCCACTGTCACACTACCCTAATTTTGTATTTATCATAAAGATGTTGGTAGCAGATCTGTGGATTGGCTAACTAAAAACCATTTCCAACCTTTTGTTCTTGCAGATTTCTTATTATAGATGTTGGAAAATCCAGAGATTCACTTTCTCAGCTTCTCCTTCAGTTTTACACATAGATCCTCTGTCTGGATGGGAAGACATCCACAGAATTTGTGGACGTGTTTTACAATTTTCACAGCATCCACCATTGATATAAATATTAATTTTCAGCTTTCAATCACTCTGTTTAAACTAGGAGAAATAGGAAGCCAATTACAATCCATTTGGGTTGTATCATGCCTCCATTTTAATTTTTTAACTGTAGGTAGTCTTATGAGCCTGTGACCACGGAAGGTGGGAAACAATTGTGGAGGAGTCAAACCAACAGGGTCTTCCAGGGATTTCTTTCATTTTGTTGGTTCAATCAGTAATGGACCAAACCAAATGGATAGGGAAAGTAAGGTAGATTTATGATTGTCTAAGACAGAGGGTTTTCAGGGGAAATGAAGTATAACTGCTACTGGGTAAGAGGTTTCTTTTTGAGGTGATGAAAGTGTTCCAAAATTGATTGTGTTGATGGATGCACTATTCTGAATATACTAAAAATAATTGAACTGTATACTTAAGTGGGAAAATTACATGGGTGTTTATTATATCTCAACAGAGTTAAAAAAATTTTTTTTAAGTAATAGTGGGCCAAACAAGAAGGGCTTTACAAAATGAGATAAAAGACTAGGATTTTTTTTTTTTTTAATACAAACAGGCACCAGGAAATGAACCCGGGTCTCCAGCATGGCAGGCGAGAACTTTGCCGCTGAGCCACCGTTGCCCCAGACAAGTAGGATCTTGAACAAAAAAACCCTACGTTTCTGTTTGGGGAAGTAATGCACTTTAAAAAATAAGGTGCCTTAGAATTTGCCTCATTGAAGGAATAGATAAAATATAAATAATTTAGCTCTGTGGTATAATTTGATCATGCCCATTGGGGTATTAAAAGAAGAGAGCCTCCACATTCCTCTTATTTTCTTGGGGTATAAAAAGACAAGGTAGGCTTCATGTTCTTAACACTTTGTGTAGGAAAAATGGCTTTGAACACCACAAAATCTGCTTATAAATCGAATGGGGTGGTAGAATACTTGCCTCTCACATGCGAGCCCTGGATTTGAGTCCCATACCATGTGTCAGGTACCCCCCCCCCCCCAAAAATAGAATGGGAAAGAAGCATTCAGTGAAACAAATGATAAGATAGAAGAATTAAGGATGAAAGTAAAAGTTTTCCCATAATAATAATGAAGGAAAACTGAAGTTCAACACTTCAGTTTGGAAAGAGAGGAACACACACATAATTAGGTGTTTCTATTTTACTTGAAGTTGTACAGTATAAAGAATTTGAATATACCATTTACTTTTTTCAGATTTTTTTGTATTTTTCCAACCTTTACATCCAGAAATATTGAAAAACTGTTCTGTGACCACCTTCATATCCGCCACCTAGATTCTATAGTGAATGTTCTAACATATTTGCTCTATCCTCTGTCTCTCCTTCCACCCATCCTGCCATCCACCCATCAATTCAGCTTATTTTTAGATGCATTTTGAAAAACATTTTTTATTGTGAAATATAACATATATACAGAATAGTGATAAATTTCAAAGTATAGTTTAACAAGTATATGTTATAGAGAAAATTTCAAAGTATAGTATGGGTTACAGTTCCACAATTTCAGGTATTTCTTCTCATTCTTCTGATGTACTAGAAATTAAGAAGTATCTATATGATTCAATAGTCATAATCATTTGTCAAATCCTAACTTCTCTGTTAAATAAGTCCTCCCTCTTATTTGATCAGTCTCTCAATCTTAAGGGATATTTGAGCAATGACCATTCTGACTTTTTCATGTTGAAAAGGGGTATTGACATTATGGGGTAGGGGAATGCAACTGGTTGATACTCTGGGAGAGACTGGTTCCTCTACATTTCAGGGCTCAACTGGCAAAGGAACAATCTAGAGGTTTTGAAAAACAATCTAGAGGGTTTGAAAGTTTCTGAAAAACAAAATAAGTAAAACTTTTATAGAGTCTTAAGTAGAGCCCAGGGTTTTCTTTAGGATTGTCAGGAATACTGTGGGTTGGGGCTTGGCATACCATGGCAATTTGTAATATCTGGCAGAAGTTTACGTAAGAGTAACCTCTAGAATGACCTCTCAACTGTATTTGGAATCTCTTAGCCACTGAAACGGTATTTATTTTTTTTTAACTTTTTTTATTGTATAGTACAATGTATATGCAAAGCAAAGAAATAAAGTAATAGTTTTCAAAGCACTCTTCAACAAGTAGTTACAGGACAGATTCCAGAGTTTGTCACGGGCTACCAAGCGATCCTCTCTTATTTTTCCTTCTAGCTGCTCCAGAACATGGGAGGCTAGAGGGCTTAAATACTTTTTTATCATCAAATCGACTTTTTCTTTCTTTCTTTTTTTGGTGAACAATAAAATATTTACAAAAAAGCTATAAAGTTCAAAGCACAGCACCACAATTAGTTATAGGACATATTTCAGAGTTTGACATGGGTTACAGTTTCACGATTTTAGGATTTTACTTCTAGCTTGCTCTAAAATACTGGACACTAAAAGTAATATCAGTTTAATGGTTCAGCATTTATATTCATTTGTTAGGTCCTATCTTCTATGTATAATTCCACCATCATCTTTGATCTTTTCATACCTTTCTTTGGAGTTGTTTGGGCTATGGCAATTTTTCATATTGGAAGGGTCTGTCACTAATACGGGGTAGGGAGATGGAACTATCTGATGTGCTGGAGAGGCTGGGCTAGGTTTCAAGACTTCCCTGGACCAGGGACTCATCTGGACATTGTAGGTTTCTGGCAACTTACTCTAGTGTCTGGAACCCTTGTGGAATCTCATATATTGCCCTAGGTGTTCTTTAGGATTGGCTGGAATGGTCCTGGTTGGGGGTTGGCAGATTATGATAGGTAGCAAGGTCTACCTGAAGCTTGTATAAGAGCAACCTCTGGAGTAGCCTCTCGACTCTATTTGAATTCTCTCTGCCACTGATACTTTATTAATTACACTTCTTTTGTCCCTTTTGGTCAGGATGGAATTGTCGATCCCACGGTGCCAGGTCTGGATTCATCCCTGGGAGTTATCACCCACATCACCAGGGAAACTTTCACCCCTGAATGTCATGTCCCTTGTAGGGAGGAGGGCAATGATTTCACTTGCAGAGTTGGGCTTATAGAGAGTGAGGCCACATCTGAGCAGCAAAAGAGGTCCTCCAGAAGTAACTCTTAGGCATGACTATAGGTAGTCTAAGGTTCTCTGCTACCTACATAAGGTTCACAAGTGTAAGCCTCATGATCGAGGGCAGGGCCTATTGATTTGGGTGTCCCTAAAGTTTGATGCAGTATCAAGGGATTCCCGTATGGTAAGGTTTGATAGGTCCATATTTTTCTCCTCTCCCTCAGGGGACTTTGCCAATACTTTTTGATTATCTGCTTAATATACTCTAGGATGTATCCAGGCATTACAATAACCTCTACAGGATTAAAGGACCTCTTTCTTATTCTGTGCTCCCTGTGTTTCAGTTGTTCAAATGTCTTGTCCAGATAGGTTGAATAAGATTATGCACTACAGAAAATTTGAGTTCCAGACCAAATAAACCTTTCTTTCATTGGTCTCAAAGAGTATGTGTGGTTCTAAAATATAGACACTGTTTTCCTTACCCCTGTGTTCTGAATTACTTTAACCCCAACCAGTTCGGTTTAGTTCTTATCTCTAAATATAGAGATTATTTATATAAAACAGCTTCTCAGAATTCAGAAATAATAATCACCACTCTGGACTTAATGTGTCGGCTCTAAAAGCTTACAGTCTAGGCCCCTGTTTTCTTATAAACGTTTTCTAAAGGTGACCATACCATTGTTGTTTTTTTGTTTCTGCCTTATTTTGTGTCACCTCAAATGCCTCACATGTTCATTCACATCATTGCACGCCTCACGACATTGTTCCTTTCTGCAGTAGCACAACCTTCATTCATAAGCATACACCCTCGTTCACCAATCTACTTCTCCATTAGTGCATCCTTCAGCTACCTGCATTCATTGGACATTATATAGAGGGCTGAAAGTGCACAGTCCATCAACATTCTCAATTTTACATAATTTCATTGTTCCCAAGAGACAGAAAACCGGTAAACACACCCTCACCAAATAGGAAATCTAAACCTCCTCCTAACTCTTGTCCCTTACCCCATAGTTTACCTCTGCTGTTGCTGTGGTAGTGCAGATGGTTTCCTTTTGAACATAGCTCATAGCATGCAATAGTAGTTTTCCCCTGTACCCTGGACTTAAACACTCTTTATACAAGAATCTTATCTTTGGAGTAATTCTTACAAGAACTCATTCATATTTCTACTGTGAGTGAGTAGAACACGTAGGTCTATACAACCCCTTTCAATCTTGTTCATCTTCAATATGGTAATATTACTTCTAGACCCACTAGAGAATCACCTTCACTCCTATCTGTTCCCTTACATTGGGGTTAAACCTCATTAGTTAATGGTTCACTCATCTCTAGCTTCTATGTATCTCTAAGTCCCTTATATTCTGTATTATAAGCCTCTGATTATACCTTTATGCTGGTCATAAAACTGGAATCATAGGGGAAAAGAAGTATAATTATTAAAGTATCAGAGGCAGAGAGAGTTCAAATAGAGTCGAGAGGCTACTCTGGAGGTTGCTCTTATGCAAGCTTCAGGTAGATCTTGCTACCTATTATAACATGCCAGCCCCCAACCAGGACCATTCTAGCCAATCCTAAGAACACCTAGGGCAATTTATAAGATTCCACAAGGGTTCCAGGCACTAGAGTAACTTTCCAGAAACCTACAACCTCAAGATGGGTCCCTGGTTCAAATAAGTCTTGAAACCTAGCCCAGCTTCCCCAGAACATCAAATAGTTCCATCTCCCTACCCACATTAGTGACAGACCCTTCCAATATGAAAAATTTAGAATTGCCATAGCCCAAACAACCCCAGTGAGAGGTGTGGAAAGATCAAAGGTGATGGTGGAATTATACATAGAAGATAGGACTTAACAATTTAATATGAATACTGACTAAATAAATTGATATCTCTTTTAGTCTCCAGTATTTCAGAGCACCTAGAAGTAAAAACCTAAAATTGTGCAATTGTAACCCATGTCAAAGTCTGAAATATTTTCTACAACTAATTGTGGAGCTGTGCTTGAAAATTTGAAGCTTTTTTGTATATATATTGTTCGCAAAAAGAGAAGGAAAAAAAGTCAGATTGTGATGATAAAAAAGTATTTAAGCCCTCTAGCCTCCTATATTCTGGAGTAGCTAGAAGGAAAAATGTGAGAGGATCATATGGTAGCCCATGACAGACTCTAGGATCCATCCTGTAACTACTTTTTGAAGAGTGCTTTGAAAACTTGCTTTTTTATTTCTTTGCTTTGCATATATGTTGTACTATACAATAAAAAAGTTTTAATAAAATATAATCATGTAATATCTTTCCTTTTGTGTCTGGCTAACTTCACTTAGCATTATGTCCTCAAGGCTCATTCATCTTGTCATGTGCTTCCAGCTGCATGTGCTGGTTTGAAATGATGTATGGACCCTAGAAAAGCCATGTTTTAATCCTATCCCATTTTGTAAAGGCAGCCATTGCTTCTAATCTCTATTCAGCATTGTATGTTTGAAACTAATGAGATCATCTCCCTGGAGATGTGATGTAATCGAGAGTGGTTGTTAAGCTGGATTAGGTGACAACATGTCTCCACCCATTTGGGTGGGTCTTGATTAGTTTCTGAAGTCCTATAAAAGAGGAAACATTTTGGAGAATGAGAGAGCAGAGCAGAACAACATAGCCACAAGAAGCAGAGTCCACCAGCCAGTGACCTTTGGAGATGAAGAAGGAAAATGCCTCCTGGGGAGCTTCATGAAACAGGAAGCCAGGAGAAGAAGCTAGCAGAATGTGCTGTGTTCGCCATGTGCCCTTCCAGATGAGAGAGGAACCCTGAGTGTGTTTGCCATGTGCCTTTCCAGATGAAAGAGAAACTTTGACCATGTTCACCATGTGCCCTTCACTTGAGAGAGAAACCCTGAACTTCATTGGCCTTCTTGAACCAAGGTATCTTTCCCTGAATGCTTTCTATTGGACATTTCTATAGACTTGTTTTAATTGGGACATTTTCTAGGCCTTACAGCTGTAAAATAGCAACTAATTAAATTACCCTTTTTAAAAAGCCATTCCGTTTCTGGTATATTGCATTATGGCAGCTAGCAAACTAGAACACTGCATAATATTCCATCATATGTGTATACCACATTTTGTTGATCTACTCGTCTGTTGATGGGCATTTGGTTTGTTTCCATCTTTTGGCGATTGTGAATAATGCTGCTATGAACATTGGTGTGCAAATGTCTGTGTCGTTGCTTTCAGCTCTTCTGGGTATATACTAAGTAGTGCTATTGCCAGGTCGTAGGGCAATTCAATATTTAGATTCTTAAGGAACTGCCAAACAGTCTTCCATAGTGGCTGCACCATTATACATCCCACCAGTAGTGCCTAAGTGTCCCAGTTTCTCCACATCCTCTACAACATTTATAGTTTCCTGTTTGTTTGTTAGCAGCCTTTCTCATAGATGTGAGGAGGCATCCATTGCTCTTGGTTTTGAATGACAGTTTTGCTGGGTATAGAATTCTTGGTTAGCAGTTTTTCTCTTTCAGAATCTTAAATGTATCATAACAATGCCTTCTTGCCTCCATGGTTTCTGCTGAGAAATCCACACATACTCTTATTCAGCTTTCCTTTTATGTGATGGATTACTTTTCTCTTGCTGCTTTCAAAAGTCTCTGTGTATTTGACATTTGAAAATCTGATTAGTAAGTGTCTTGAAGTAGGTCTGTTTGGATCTATGGTGTTTAAGGTATGCTGTGCTTCTTGGATTTCTGACTTTATGTTTTCATAAGAGATGGGAAATTTCAGTGATCATTTTCTCCATTAGTTTTTCTGCCCCCTTTCTCTTTTCTTCCTTTTGAACACCCATAACATGTATATTTGTAGTCTTCAGGTTGTCATTCAATTCCCTGAGATGCTATCTGTGCCAGTTTGAAAGGATGGTGTGTTCTAGAAAAGCCATGTTAATCCTGATCCATCTTGTGGAAGCAGCTGTTTCTTTTAATCCCTATTCAGTACTGTAGGTTGAAAATTTGATTAGATTATTTCCATGAAGATGTGACACGCCCAATTGTGAGTATTAACCTTTGATTAGAGGGAGATGTGACTCTACCCATTCCAAGTGGGTCTTTAATAGTTAAATGGAATCCTTTAAAAGAGAAAACATTTTGGAGAAATCTTCAGAGTCATGAGAACCATGAGAGTCCATGCAGCCAGAGACTTTTGGAGATGAAGAAGGAAAACACCCCAGGGGAGCGTCATGAAACAAGAAGCCTGGTGAGAAAGCTAGCAGATGTCACCATGTTCACCATATACCTTTCCAGTTAAGTGAGAAACCCAGAATAACATTGGCCTTCTAGAACCAAGGTATCTTTCCCTGGATGCCTTAGATTGGACATTTCTATAGCCTTGCCTTAATTTGGACATTTTCACAGCCTTAGAACTATAAATTTGCAACTTACTAAGTTCCTTTTTTTAATAGCCATTCTGTTTCTTGCATATTGCATTCCAGCAGCTACTAACTAGAAAACTATCTAGTATGATTTCAGATGTCCTGTCCTCTAGTTCACTAATCCTTTCTTCTGCCTCTTCAAATCTGTTACTGTTGGTCTCCAATATTTTTTCCATCTCTTCTATTGTGCCTTGCATTCTCATAAGTTTTGCCAGCCATTTGTTTTTACAAACTTTCGAGTTCTTTATGTTTATCCAGTGTCTTCTTTATTTCCTTAATTTCTTTTGCCAAATCTTCCCTCAGCTCATTGATTTTATATTTGATGTGATTTTGCCTCTCTGTTCAAACCTCTTGAATTAGTTGTTTAAAGTCCTGTATCTCATTTAATGTTGATTTGTTCCATTGAGCCATATCTTCGCTTTTCCTAGTATGAGTCATTATTTTTTGCTGGCCCGTAGGCATTTGATTTCCTTCATTAGGTTATTCTGGAGGTTGTTTTCACTCTTTTACCTAGGGTTTTCTTCTTGATTGGCTTTGTTCTCTTTGTACTCTTTGGCATTCAGTTCAACGTGTTCTAGACCTCTAGCATAGGTTCTCTTTGACTGATTAGAATTTTTCAGCTCTTCTTTTTCTGTTCTTGCCCTGCCTATATGGAACCTTTTTTTGAAGAGGGTCTCCTTAGATATGATAAAATTCAGTCAGATTTTCCCAGACCAGATACTCCCATGTCTCAGGAGGAAAGAGTAGCCAGTATCAAATTTCCCTGAGGGTGAGACCCAGCTGATTGTCAGCAGGTTCATAGCTTTCCTATGAAGCTTCTAGATACTGTGCTTTTCCTGTTCTGCCCAGCATGTGGTGCTTGTCTGCCTGCAGCTTCCCACCAGTGTAAAATGATGCAGTGCCTTTAATTTCAGCAGTCTCTCCCTGCCAGTGGTGTAGTTGAGACAGAGACTGAGGTAGAGGGTAGGCTTAGGTTGTTTCTGTTTTCCAGCCTCTGGGGCCTCTGTTCCCTGAAGGAGGGCCACCACTTGAACTGGATCCTGCCCCCCCTTTTCTTGGGTAACATGTACCCTTTAGGGAATTGTCCCCATTCACCTTACTTTTTACTTTGTCTCTCAGACATGCCTTAATTCAGCCCTTGCCTGGGGCAGTGCTGAAGCCTGGGAGTGCTGGCAGTTCTATCTAATGAACTGTTTAGAAGTTTAAAAAAGAAAAAAGACAAAGCCTTTCCAGAGCTGGACTTCGGTTCCCCAGGTTTGCCAATCAAAAGCTGGAGTTGGTATCTGACTCTATGTGTCTCTAGGCTCTATGTGCCTCCTTTTCCTTGGGGACCAGCCCTTTTCTAATACTTTGTGTTGTCCAACTCAAAAAGCCTCTCTCTCTCTCTCTCTCTTTTTTTCTGTTAGCCCTGCCCCTTCTCTGCCAGGGTAAAAATCCCTGGTTCTTTTAGTGCTTACTCCAAGTTTATCTGCGCTTGGGGTCTGTTTTCAGCAGTCAGAATTTGTTAATTAATTCTGCAATTGGAGCTTGGTTGCGCTAACTTCCTTGCTACTAGTCAAGTCTGTTTCCTTTTCCCTCAGGGAACCAGCCTGCCATGCCCATGAGGGAAGGGTGCTGTCCTCTGCAGCTTGGGAGACTTAAAGTTTTGTGTGGGATCTCAGCTGTTCCACTGTTATAGACTGGTGTATGAACCTAAAGGCTTCCTGTGGTTGTTAATCTCTGGGTTACCTCATCATCCCCTTTCAACTCTTCAAAACATTTTTATAAGTCCCAGAATTAAATTCTCTCTGTTGAATTACTCAGTGTGGGTTGTGTTTTCCTGACTGGATTCTAACTGATAGAGGTATGTATGTCCGACTGTGTAACCTTCTGGTTTCTGAGACAGTTCAAGGGAAGGGAGAAGTCTGAAGAGGGGGATGAAGCCTCAAGCATTTGTAGGCTTCGACAACCAATTCATTAGAAAAGTATTAGAGATATGACAATATTTACACCCATATTATTAAGACCATTCTGATTAATATTATGATACATATTATAATAATTGTGCAACTTGATTTTTATATTTAATGGTATGTCTTGGACAGCTTTCAAAGTCAGTATAGCTCATTCTTTTTTTTTTTTTTTCTTACATGGGCAGGCACCGGGAATAACTCATTCTTTTTAATAGCTTATATAAGTTAGGATACCAATTTGGTTGCTATAATACAGACCAAAATAATAGTGGGTCAGTGCAACAGAGATCGGCTTTTCTCTCAAAAGGTAGGTGTAAGTGTTTCAAGGCTGATGGCAGTTCCACAGCATGGGAGACTCAGGTTTCTTATTTATTTTTGTTCTGAGATCCTCAAATGCAGCTTCTGTGTCATAGGATAGCTGCTTCAGATCCTGCTATTTGTATTTTTTTTATGTCCTATCATGGCAAAATTTTAGCCAGGGGTAAATGGAGAAAAGGAAAGGTAGAGTACAAATTTGTCCTTTGGGGAATATGATCTGAACTTTGTACCCATCGATTATACTCAAATCCCATGCAAACCACGGCCACATCATTATGAAAGGGAGGCTTGGAAATGTGGACTTCAGCTGGGTGGCTATGTACCCAGCTAGAATTCTAAACTCTTACTAAAGAATGAAGGTGAATGTATATATTGAGAAGCAGCTCTTAATTTCTTCCACAAAACTGCATAATAATCCATTGTATGAGTGTCTTATGACTTATCTGATCCCTTACTGGTAGGTGATCTACTCATATACAATTCCTTCAACAAATAATTAGAAATGTTGACTATAATGTTACTATGCTAGTGAAACACTAAAAATAATGAACAAAAGTGAGTTGCTGTTCTGTCAGAGACCAAGCAGAATGGATACTATATAAGACTGCATACATATGTTCAAAGATTCAAGGATTCCAGGGAGACTTCTTGATGTGGTTCAGTGGTTCTCAACCTTTGGGCCATGTCAGGAAAAAATATGAATAACTTTGAAATGGGCAAAGAAGATTAGTAAGCGTCCTGTCTCATACACCCTTTTGGGTTTTCCATCCCTTTCATTGTCTTTGGGCTATTTTACAAGTTCTTAAGTTGTAGATAACTGAAAGCAATGAAAATGATTTTTGTTGATAGACTTACAAATGATTTTGTCTTGCGGAGGTGCAGTTGATTTCCCTCTCCTCCTGTGAAAGAAGCCAGTTTTGTATCTATTAAGCAAATTCATTTCCGCATTCTTTTTTTAAACTTTTTATTTTGAAATAATTTCAACTGTTTCAGCATTCTTGATGAACTATATATGTACCTGCTCTTGGGCTTTCTTCTCAACCAGTTATGACATTTTACTGGTTCCCTCATTGATTAACGAGCTAGATAAAATCTTTGTCATGTGTTCATTTTATATTTGTATGAGAGTCATGATTTTACCTTTTAAAAAAATTATCCTTTGACAGACATATCGGAATAATTTTTGGAGCGTTAAGAAAAAAACATTTTTTCCTTCTGCCATTAATATTCTGTTTCAGTAGATCAAGCATGATGCCTAGGCATCTGCATTTTTAAAAGCTCCTTGGGTTATAAGAGGTTAAGCAACACCTGTGTAGTCTCTTCAATAGAAAGAACTTGCCTTTGGAGTCAGACGTATCTGGATATCAATTCCAACTGTGATTCTTATTAGCTGTGTGGTCTTAATCAAATTACTTACGGTATTTATGCCTTAGATGGCTGTGACAATTAAAAACTGACTTATAGAAATAGTCCAGCCCAGTGCTAGGAACAGAGCAAATATTAGTTCCACATATGCTTATGCCCAATATTTATGTGTGGGCTTCAGTAAATCATAATATTTATGCCTTTGCTATCCTTCCATTTAAGTGGACAACAAAGAAAATGATTTACTTCTTTCTGAAAATTAGGTACATAATCACTGGGTCTATCTATTAAAAGAATAAATCCTATAGCAATAATATTTATGGATTAACATTGCTTCAGTAAGAAATATACATTAGTTACAAACAGATTTAAAAACCGAAACTCTCTAGGTAGAACTAAACTGATATTTTTATCCAGTTTCTGTTTTTTCTTGGTCTTCATTTTTTCCTTGACATTCTGTATATTATGTAAAATTGGTTTTATCCTTTTACTTTCTATATTTTGAGGAATGTTAATAAATAAAAGATATGAAAATCAAATTGCTATTCAAATTCAATTGGTTCCAATTATACTAGGAGCTAAGCAGAACCAAGCAATTCACAGTTTCTTAGCATGAAAGCAGCTCAACATTATTCAATCTCCTATAAAAAAAATAGAGAAAAAGTAGGGGAAATTCAGAGATTAAGAAGTATGATGATATGTTAGTATTATGAAGATGACATGGTTTTAAGAAGGTTCTGAAAAATCAATGTCAATACCTGGCATTCTCTGCTACATTCCTAGTATCATTGAGCCATCTTTATTATTGGGGACTTCAGTCTTTTCTTGCGTTTTTTTAAAAAAATTTTGAAAACTTTTTTATTGTATAATATATATAAAAAGCAAAGGGAGAAAAAAGCAATAATTTTCAGCGCATACTTCAACAAGTAGTTATAGAATAGATCCCAGAGTTTGTCATGGGCTACCATTCCATCATCTCAGATTTTTCCTTTTAGCTGTTCCAGAACACTGGAGGCTAGAAGGAATATGTATATATTTTATTTATTTATTTATTAAACATAACAACATACAAACATGAACATTCTTACCATATGATCATTTCATTCTTGATATATAATCAATCACAGTATTGTCGCACAGTTGTATATTCATCATTATGATCATTTCTTAGAGCATTTGGATCAGTTCAGAAAAAGAAATAAAAAGAGAAAAGAAAATTCGTACAAACCGTACCCCTTACCCCTCCATTTCATTGATCACTAGCATTTCAATCTACTAAATTTGTTTTAACATTTATTCACCCTATTATTTATTTTTAATCTATATGTTTTACTCATCTGTCCATAAGGTAGATAAAAGGATCGTCAGACACAAGGTTTTCACAATCACACAGTCACATTGTGAAAGCTATATCATTATACAATCATCTTCATGAAACATGGCTACTAGAACACAGCTCTACATTTTTAGGCACTTCCCTCCAGCCTCTCCATTATACCTTAACCAAAAAAGTAATATCTATATAATGCGTAAGAATAACCTCCAGGATAACCTCTTAACTCTGAAATCTCTCAGCCATTGACACTTTATTTTATCTCATTTCTCTCTTCCCCCTTTTGTTTGAAAAGGTTTTCTTATTTCTCTTGATGCCGAGTCCCAGCTCATTCTAGGATTTCTGTCCCATGTTGCCAGGAAGGTTTATATCCATGGGAGTCATGTCCCATGTAGAGAGGGGAAGGGCAGTGAGTTTGCTTGTCATGCTGGTTGAGACAGAGAGACCACATCTGAGCAAAAAAAGAGATTCTCTGGCGGCGAATCTTAGGCCTAATTTTAAGTAGGCTTAGCCTTTCCTTTGTGGGGATAAGTTTCATATGAACAAACCCCAAGATTGAGGGCTTGGCCTATTGCTTTGGTTGTCCCCACTGATTGTGAGAATAACAGGAATTCTCCACATGGGGAAGTTGAATTTCCCCCCTTTCTTGCCATTCCCCGAAGGGGACTTTGCAAATACTTTTTATTTACTGTTCAAATCATTCTGGGATTTATTGGGACATCACTCTGGACTAACCTACAAGATCTCATGCCCTACTCAAGATTCCATGTACTTATGGTGTTCAATTAGATGGTCCACATAAGTTACATTAGGAAATACACTAGTCAAAATATAAATTTTATACCAAATAAACATGTTTTTGCTTTAGTCTCACACACAAGTTAAAGTTTTAAAATATGAATTGCCATCTGTTTTCAGCCCCCTGCAGTATTGACATTCCTTTGTTCTTCCTCATGCAAAAACGTTTTTAAATTTGTACATTTAGTCACTATCATTATATATTCTAGGCATTCCTAGATTATACCATCTCAGTCTTTATCGTCTATCTTTCCTTCTGATTTCATTTGTGCCCCCAGGCCTGCTGCCTCAATCATTCTCACATTCAGCTTCATTCAGTGGACTAACATTATTGTATTACAGTTAGGTAGTATTGTACTATTCATTTCTGAATTTTTACAATCATTCCTGTTGTACAGTCTGTATCCCTTCAGCTCCAATTACCCAGTATCTACCCTATTTCTATCTCCTGATGCTCTCTGCTCTTGGGTGAAATTCTCCAAGTTCATTCACTAATGTTAGTTCATATCAGTGAGACCATACAGTATTTGTCCTTTTGTTTCTGACTAATCTCACTCAGCATAATGTCCTTAAGGTCCATCCATGTTGTTACATACTTCATAATCTTATTCTGTCTTACAGCTGCATCATATTCCATCATATGTATATACCACAGCTTGTTTAACCACTTGTTTGTTGATGGACATTTGGGCTGTTTACATCTCTTGGCAATTGTAAATAATGCTGCTATGAACATTGGTGTACAAATGTCCATTTATGTCCTTGCCTTCATGTCCTCTGAGTAGATGCCTAGCAATGGTATTGCCAGATCATATGGCAGTTCTATACTTAGCTTCCTGAGGAAGCACCAAATTGCCTTCTACAGTGATTGTACCATTTGACATTCCCACCAACAGTGGATAAGTGTGCCTCTTTCTCTACATCCTCTCTAGCACTTGTTGTTTTCTGTTTTATTGATAATGGCCATTCTGATTGAGTGTAAGGTGATACCTCATTTGGTTTTGATTTGCATTTCCCTAATAGCCATGTGTGTTAGTTAGATTCAGTTGTCAACTTGGCCAGGTGAGCATACCTAGTCTTGTTGCTCCGGACATAAGCCAATGGTACGTGAACCTCATCTGTTGCTAATTACATCTGCAGTCGGCTAGGAGGCATGTCTGCTGCAATGAGTGATGTTTGACTTAATTGGCTGGTGCTTCAATGAGAGAGCACAAGGTAGCACAGCCTAAACAGCTTGGCATTCCTCATCTCAGCACTCGCAGCTCAGCCCAGGCTTTTGGAGATGCAGAAAGGAATCACCCTGGGGAAAGTTGTTGGAACCCAGGGGCCTGGAGAGAAGACCAGCAGAGACCATCCTGTGCCTTCCACGTAAGAAAGAACCTCAGTGGAAAGTTAGCTGCCTTTCCTCTGAAGAACTAACAAAATAAATCCCCTTTTTATTAAAAACCAATCCGTCTCTGGTGTGTTGCATTCCAGCAGCTAGCAAACTAGAACACCATGGAAGTTGAGCATCTTTTCATGTGCCTTTTGGTCATTTGTATTTCTTCTTCTGAGAAGTGTCTGTTTATGCCCGCTTTGTGACTGAGTTGTCTGTCTTTTTGTTGTTGAGTTGAACAATCTGTTTATATATGTTGGATACTAGACTTTTATCTGATATATTGTTTCCAAATATTGTCTCCCATTGTGTAGGTTGTCTTTTACTTTCTTGATGAAGTTCTTTGATGCACAAAAGTGTTTAATTTTGGAGTTCTGATTTCTTTCTTTCTTTCTTCCTTCAATGCTCCTGCTTTGGGTGTAAGATCTAGGTAACCGCTGCGTATTATAAGATTTATATTTCCCTACATTTTCTGCTAAAGGTTTTATGGTCTTAGATCTAAAGTTCAGGTCTTTGATCCATTTTGAGTTAATTTTTGTATAGGGTGTGAGATATGGATCCTCTTTCATTCTTTTGAATGTGGATATCCAGTTCTCCAGGCACCATTTATTGAAGAGACTGTTCTGTCCCAGGTGAGTTGGCTTGACTGCCTTATCAAAGATCAATTTTCCATAAATGAAAGAGTCTATATCTGAACACTCTATTTGATTCCATTAGTCAGTATAGCTATCTTTATGCCAGTACCATGCTGTTTTGACCATGGTAGTTTTGTAATACTGCACTACCTTAAAGTAAGATAATGTGAGACCTCTGACTTATTTGGGGCATCCTACTCTTCCAGATAAATTTAGGTTATTGTTTTTTCTATTTCTGAAATGTAACTTTTGGGAATTTTAATTGGTATTGCACTGACTCTATAAATCAATTCAGGTAGAATTGACATTTTAACTATATTTAGTCTTCCAATCCATGAACATGGTATGCCCTTCCATTTATTTAGGTCTTCTGTGATTTCTTTTAGCAATTTCTTATAGTTTTCTCTGTATTGGTCTTTTGTATCTTTAGTTAAATTTATTCCTAAATATTTTGTTCTTTTGGTTGCAATTGTAAATGGAATTTGTTTCTTGATTTCTCCTTCAGATTGTTCATTACTAGTGTATAGAAACACTACAGATTTTTGAGTGTTGATCTTGTGTCCTGCCACTTTGCTATACTCATTTATTAAGTCTAGTAGTTTTGCTGTGGATTTTTTGGGGATTTTTGACATATAGTATCATATCATCTGCAAACAGTGGAAGTTTTACTTCTTTCCAATTTTGATTCCTTGTATTTCTTTTTTTGTCTAATTACTCTGGCTAGATCTTCCAACACAATGTTGAATAACAGTGGTCATAGTGGACATCCTTGTCTCGTTTCTGATCTTAGGGGAAAGTTTTCAGGTTTTCCCCATTGAGGATGATGTTAGCTGTGGGTTTTTCATGTATTCCCTTTTTCATGTTGAGGAAGTCCCCTTCTCTTCCTATCCTTTGAAGTGTTTTCAACAGGAAAGGATGTTGAATTTTGTCAAATGCCTTTTCTGCATCAATTGATGTGATCAGGTGATTTTTCCTTTGATTTGTTGATATGGCGTATTACATTAATTGATTTTCTTATGTTGAACCATCCTTGCATACTTGGGATGAATCCTACTTGGTCATGGTATATAATTCTTTTAATGTGCTGCTGGATTCGATTTGCAAGAATTTTGTTGAGGATTTTTGCATCTATATTCACTAGAGATTTTCTTACTTTTTATACATTTATTTGCCTTCCTTAGATCAACTAATAATATACAGTATACTTATACCATATACTTATTTCAAGTCTGACTACCACAGCTATAAATATTTCTCATGTATAGAAGGAGATAAATAAAAGATTGTGAAGTCTCAGTGTTGGGAAATCTAAACTATCCCAAACAACCAAGTGTGTCAAAAGGCTTCAAGAAATCAAACTATTGTCAGATTTCCTTTCTATATAGAAGGATTTAGGCTAAAAAGTCAGAAATGACTACCAGAGATACTTCTGCAGTTACAAAGAGAATGTAATAGAATACTATTTTCAAATGAACTGACATAGTACTGGGTATTTTGAGGAGGGCACATCTTTTTCGTTGTTTGTGTGTTAGGAGCAGAGATGTACAAGTGTCCTATACCTTTCTGAAATCTGTAGTTTATGGTTTGTAAGTTACAGAATAACCTATTGATGCACTAGATTGGAAGGTGCATTAGTCAGACTTACTGCAGTAACAAACAACCCTGATATTTTAGTAGCTAACAAAAATATTTTTTTATCTATGGTTCATGGTCTTCTGGTTTGCTTGGTTTTGCTAGGCTTGGCTGGACTTGGATTCAGGCTTTACGTCTAATTCAGGCTTTCTTAATGTGCAGGAGACCTAGGCTAAGGAACAGCAATTATCTAAGACATGATTTTCACATATTGAATGACAGAAGCACAAGTGTTGCTGGTAGAAGCTTACCATGCCTCTTAAAATTTCTGTTTATAACAGATATACTGTGATTTCTTCCCATACTCAACTGGTCAAAATAAGTCACAATGCTAGGCCCAAAGTCGACTGGGCAGAGATGAGTAGTTTGCACATTCCACTGAATTACAAAGTCAAATGGCAAAGACTGTAGATTGATTTATAACCTTATTTCAAGGAGGGAGTGTAGAGTTAGGAACAATAATCCAAACTTATCATAGAAAGCCTCTATTAGAGAAAGTTCTTGGAGTTAATGGAGTGTGATTTTTACCTTTTTCCCACAGTTTATAAAATCTAAAGTGAGGTAAGAGGCTTTCTTTTAGTTTGCCTGAGCTGCTATCATAGATACTGCATAATGGGTTGGTTAAACAACAGGAATTGATTGGCTCATGGTTTTCAGGCTAGAAGGAGTCCAAAATCAAGATATCAGCAAGACTTCAAGTCTTTCTCCTGGATTCTGTATGTTCGATTGCTGACTCCCGGCAATTCTTGGGGTTCCTCTGCTTGTATATATATATCCGTCTACCATCACATGGTTATGTCCTCTCCTTTCTTATTTTTGTGACTTTCAGGTTATCTTTATAAGGCCTCCAGGAATCTCAATTAAGACCCAGCCTCATTCAGGTGAGCCACACCTTAACTAAAAATAACATTTTCAACTGATCTTCTTTACTGTGGATTCACAACCTCAGGGATGTGGAGGAAGATTAAGAACATGTTTGTTGAAGGTACATAATTCAACCTACCACAGGCTTTATGTGAATTTTAATTCTTAGAGTATATTTAGGAACATGAAGGTTTAGAATTGCTTGAACTTAAGATGAATAGCTTGGAGAAATTCATAAAATGAACTGTATGAATTAGTCAATCAACATAGACTTATTAAGCCCTTACTGTTGCTCACCAGCGTGCTGGGTTCTGTGTGATGATGTGAAACAGCCAGCAGAGTGGCAAAACTGGAGAAGGAAAGGACATAGCAGTTTCCTCTGAGCCCTCCTAGATGAAATTTTAGACCGGAGTGGGTAGGAGTGCCCATCCTCCCAAAATGCCAGTGTACCCTTGTTATGAACAATGCTTTGGGGGAGTGAGCATGTCTACCACTTAAGAGGATGACATAATGATGAGTCTGAGTGAGGCTCAGTGAATCATTCCTCACTGGGCATTGCACCAGCCTACCTGTATTTCAGAGCTCTCACTGTTACCTCACATGGTGGGGGAGAGATGGAAGCTTACCTGGTATTTGTTCCAGAAATTTTGCCCTCTCCTCCTTGCTTCCTGTGCCTAAAGAAAGACACAGCAAGCCTTTTTTTTTTCTTCAGGAAAAGGTCTAGCATTTTTCTTTTCCACTGAGATGATTATTTCTCCAACAGTACCCCAGTTCTTCTTCCAACATTGTTGGAACATTGTTAATGTGGGCAGGAGAGAACAATGACTGTGGGTGACCAGCAGAGCATTCTGCAGTGAGTTTGAAAAGTGAAATCAAGCCGTGGACTCGCATGAGGCTTGGAAATCTCGTTGTAATTCCTATTTGGAAAACATTCAGTTCACCTAATGAATGCGTTTAAAGAAAGGTATTCCTGCCAGGTTTTTAGAAACAGAATAAATGACCTAATTTCTAGTTGAACCAGAATCAGAATCCAAAGCCTGCCTGGAGAAAAACAGGCCTAGAAGAGACCCACGGCATCCATCCATTCCTACTTCTTTTTCTAAATAGGGCGTCCTTCAAAGTGAGGTGTACATAGACTCTCAGGTTTATCCCAAATGTTCTTCTGAGCACTGTGTTGCATAGCTTGCCTTGTAACTGTTGCAAAGAAGTTTAAATATAGTTTCAGAAAACCCAACCATGCTTTTTGTGAGGATATCATGTGGATAAAGAAATGGACCCTTTCTGTATGCAGTGAGTTTTAGAGCCAGGTGCTGTGGATCAGCCATCATTTTACATACCGAGGTGTTTGCTGCATGAATCTCTTAACACCCAGTTTGAACTGGGGTGTTATATTTCCTAGCGTGACTGTGGTGGTTTGGAACCACATACCCCAGAAAAACATATTCTTAAACTCAGTCCATTCATGTGGGTGTGAATTCTTGTAAATAGGGCCTTTTGATGAGGTTACTTCAGTTAAGGTGCAGCCAACTAAGTCAGGATGGGTCTTAATCCTATGACTGAAGGCCTTATAGGGAAGGTCTCAAAGAGAGAGAGAAGACAACACAGTGGGCAGCAGCCAGAACGTGAAGGTCAGTGGAACCTGAAAGAGAATCCAGGAGAGGCTGCCATGTGTATTGCCATGTGACAGAAAAGCCAAGGACCAAGAATTGTTGGCAGCCAGCCCTAGAGTGCCATGGTCTTCTGAGAGTAAGCATCACCTTGATGATGCCTTGGTTTTGGTCTTCTCCTAGCCTCAAAACCATGAGCCAATAAATTCCCATTGTTTAAGCCAACCTATCACATGGCATTTGCTTTATCAATGAGGAAACTTAAACAGTTACCTTTTGTGCTGGTTTTAAATAGTTATGTACCCCAGAAAAGCCATGTTCTTTTAATCCTAATCCAGTCTTGTAGAGGCAGACACACTATGGCGTGGGATCTTTTTTAAAAAAATTCTTTTCTTTTCTTTTATTTTTGGTGGAATTTTTTGGTTAGATTGTTTTCATGGCAATATGAGCCACCCAGTTGTGGGTGTGACGTTTTGATTAGATGGAGATATGATCCTGCCTATTCAAGGTGGGTCTTAATTAGTTTACTGGAGTCCTTTAGAAGGGAAGACGTTTTGGAAAAGCACAGAGATGCTCGGAGTGCCAACAGAGATGCTTGGAGTGTTGACACAGATGCTTGGATAGCTGATACAGAGAGCAGGTGCCTAGACACAGATGTTTGGAGATGCAGAGCCTAGCAGACATTACTGTGTGCCTTCCCATGAGATGCTAACCAAGGACCTACAGTACTGAAAAGCCAGAACCTAGAGAGAGCCAAGGGAAGCTAAGAAAATAAATCCAGAGTTTGCTCTAGAGAAGCTAAGAGAACACCAGCAGATGCCAGCCACGTGCCTTTCCATGTGACAGAGAAAACCTGGACGCCATCTGGCCCTGATTTTGGAGTCAGGGAGTCTTTCTCTGGATGCCTTAGTTTGGAGATTTTTATGGCCTTAGAACTGTAAACTTGTAACTTAAATCCCATTTATAAAAGTCGATCCGTTTTTGGTATGTTGCATTTCAGAAGCTTTAGAAAACTAAAACACCTTCCTTTTTTTTAAATCAGAGAAGTTGTAGATTGAAAAATCATGCAGAAAGTAGAGTTCCTGTATGTACCCCCTTCATACTCACAATTTTCCCTATTATTAATACTTTGAATTATTGTTACCTTTGTTACAATTGATGAGATGGTATTCTTACACTTACACTATTAATTATAGTTCATAGTTTACATTAGCCTTTACCATTTGTGTCATATAGGCCTATGGTTTAAAAAGTTTAATTCTAGTAATATACAGCCCCCCAAATTTTCTCTTTTAATCACATTCTAATATATAACTCAGTGAAAGTAACTGGATTCATAATTTTGTACTACCATCACCACCATCCATTGCCAATAGTTTTCCATCACCTTGAACAGAAACTATGTACCAATTAAGCATTAACTCTCCATTCCCTACCCCTACCCTGGCCCTGGTAACCTATATTCTAGTTTCTGACTCTATGAATTTGCTTATTCTAAATGTTTCATATCAGTGAGATCATAAAATATTTGTCCTTTTGTGTCTGGTTTATTTCATTCAACGTGATGTTTTCAAGGTTCATCCACCTTGTTACATGTATCAGGACTTCATTCCTTTTTATGGCTTAATAGTATTCCATTGTATGTATATACCATGTTTTCTTTATCCATTCATCTGTTGATGGATACTTGTAGGGCTTCCATCTTCTGGCAGTTGTGAATAATGCAGCTGTGAATATCAGTGTGAAGTATCTATTCAAGTCCCTGCTTTCAATTCATTTGGGTATATACCTAGAAGTGGAATTTCCAGATCATCTAGAATTTGCAAGCTTAACTCTCTGAGAAACTGCCATAGTGTTTTCCACAGCTTCTGCACTATTTTACGTTTTCACCAGCAATGGATGAGTGTTCCTATTTCTCTACATTCCTTTCCAACACTTGTAATTTTCCGCTTTTTAAAATAGTAACCATTTTAATGGGTGTGGAATGCCATTTCATTGTGTTTTTCATTTGCATTTCCCTAGTGGCTAATGATGATGAGCATCTTTTCACGCGCTTTTTGACCATTTGCGTATCTTACTTGGAGAAATGTCTATTCAAGTCTTTTGCCCATTTTTATTTGTTTTTATTTTTTGCATGGGCAGGCACCAGGAATCAAACCTGGGTCTCTGGCATGGCAGGTGAGAGCTCTGCCTGCTAAGCCACCATGGCTCACCCTGCCCATTTTTAAATTGGATTGTTTGTCTTTTTGAAGTTGAGCTGTAGGATTTCTTTATTTATATCTGGATAGTAAACCCTTAACAGATAATGTGTTTTCCAGATATTTTCTCCCATTCTGTAGGTTGTTTTTTACTTTCATGATGAAGTCCTTTACACAAAAGTGTTTTTTTAATGAAGTCCCACTTATCTATTTTTTCTTTTGTTGCTTGACCTTTTTGTGTAAACCCTAAGAAACCATTACCTAATACAAGGTCCTGAAAAATGCTTCTGTATGTTTTTTTCTAGGAGTTTTCTAGTTTTTATTATGTTTAAGTTTTTGATCCATTTTGAGTTAATTTTTGTATATGGTGTGAGGTTGGGGCCCACTTTTATTCTCTTCCATGTGATTATCCAGTTTTCTAGCAGCATTTGTTGAAGAAATGATTCTCTCCTCATTGAGTGGACTTGGCACCCTTGTCAAAAATCAGTTGGTCATAGATGTGACAGTTTGGTTCTGAACTCTCAATTTGATTCCATTGCTCCATATGTCTGTCCTTGTGCCAGTACTATGCTGTTCTGATATCTGTAGCTTTGTAACAAGTTTTAAAATTGGGAAATTTGTGAGTCCTCCAACTTCATTAATTTTCAAGATGATTTTGACTATTCAGGGCTGCTTCCTTTTCCATCTAGATCTGATGATTGGCTTTTCCATCTCTGCAAAGAAGACTAGGAATTTTGACTGAGATTTCATTGAATATGTAAATTGCTTTGGATAGACTTGATGTTTTAACAATATTTGATCTTCCAACCTGTGATTGTGAAACGTCCATCTATTTATTTAGGTCTTCTTTGTTTTCTTTTAGCAATGTTTTATTGTTTTCCTAGTATAAGTACTTTGTACCTTGGTTAAATTTATTCTTAGATATTTGATACTTTTAGTTGCTATTAAGTGAGATTTATTCCTGATTTCTTCTTCAGATTGTTTAGTACTAGTTTATAGAAACACTACTGATTTTTGCATCTTGATCTTGTATCCTGCCACTTTGCTGAATCTGTTTATTAACTCTAGTAGTTTTGCTGTGGATTTTTCAGGATTTTCTCCATATAGGATAATGTAATTTGCAAATAGTGAAAGTTTTACCTCTTCCTTTCCTGTTTAGATGCATTTAATTTCTTTTTCTTGCCTATTTGTTCTGGCAGAAACTTCCAGTACAATGTTGAATAACAGTCTTGATAGTGTCTTGTTTCTGATCTTAGAAGAAAAACTTTCAGCCTTTCACCATTAAGTAGGATGTTGGCTGTGGGTTTTTCATGTAGACTTTATCATATTGAGGACGTTTCCTTCTATTTCTAGTTTTCTGAGTATTCTTATCAAGAAGGTGTGCTGGATTTTGTCAAATGCCTTTTCTACATCAATTTAGATGATTATGTGTTTGTTTTCCTTTATTGTGTTAATGTGGTGTACTGTATTAATTGATTTTCCTATGTTGAATCACACTTTCACACCTGGGATAAATCCCCCTTGATCGTGCTCTGTAATTCTTTTTAATGTGCCATTGGATTTGGTTTGTTAAAGCTGCTGAAATGCAGTAAACCAGAAATGGATTGGCTTTTCAAAATAGGGATTTATTAGCTTGCAAGTTACAATTCTAAGACTGCAAAAATGTCCAAATTAAGGCATCAACAGGAGGATACCTTCTCTGAAGAAAGGCTGCTGGCGTCTGGGACACCTTTGTCATATGGGAAGGCATATGGCTGGCATCTGCTATTCTTTCTCTCCTAGGTTTCATTGCTTTGAGGTTTTGGCTTCATTGGCTCTTTCAGTTTCTATGGGTCCTTGCTTGCTTCTCTGG
Source organism: Tamandua tetradactyla (assembly GCF_023851605.1). NCBI lineage: Eukaryota > Metazoa > Chordata > Mammalia > Pilosa > Myrmecophagidae > Tamandua > Tamandua tetradactyla. Next base: position 148,982,930 of record NC_135353.1, on the reverse strand, counting down.
GGATTTAGTCTCTCAGTTCTCTCTGGGTGTTTTTCTCTGAGCTTTTCTGGGATTTTTCTGTCTTGTATCCTCATAAAGGACTCCAGTAAAGGATTGTCTCACTTGGAATTGGGTGAGTCACATATCAATTGAAACAACATAACAAAAGTTCCCATCAAAATAGATCTGTACCCACAGGAATGGATTAAAAGAACATGCCATTCATAATGCTGAGTGAAATAAGCCAGATACAAAAGGATAGGTACTGTATAATTCCACTTTTATGACCATGGTAAAGGTAAAATCAGGGGGTTATAATGCAAAATATAGGGGACCTAGAGATACATGGAAGCTAGAGATAGGTGAATGGTAAGTAAATGAGGCTGAACTCAAATGTAAGGGAATAGAAGTAAAGGCAGTTCACTAGTGGGTCTATAAGTAATATAACCATACTGAAGGTGGACATGATTGAAAGGGGATGTATAGACCCATGTGCTCCACCAGTTAACACTACAAATATAAAGAAGTTCTTGCATAAACTACTTCAAAGGTGTGAATCTTGTACAAAGAGTATCTAATTTCAGGGTACGGGGGGAACTGCTATTGCATGCTATTGGCTATGTTTAACAGGACAACATCAATGATACCACAGCAACACCAGGGGTAAATAATGGGACAAAAGTTTAGGGGAGGTGTTTAGATTTTCTAGTTGGTGACAGTATGTTTATTGGTTATCTTTCTCTTGGGAACAGTGGAATTATGTAAAATAGAGTTGATGGACTGTTGATGCCTAGTGAATGGAGGTGGCTGAAGGATGTACTGACTGAGAAGTAGATTGATGAACTATGGTGTATACATATGATTGAATATTGTGCTGCTACAAAAAAGGAATGAAGTTGTGAGGCATGCAACTTTGTGAACGAACCTGTGGGACATTTGGTGAGGCAAAATAAGCCAGAAACAAAAAAGCAATTATTTTATGATCTCATTTAGAAAATGCTTGTAAGAAAACAGGATCCTAGATTGTAAGCTTTTATAGCAGTCACATTTAGTCCGGAGTGGTAATTGTTATTTCTGGATTTTGAGAGGCTGTTTTATATCTGTATAACCTGGTATTTAGAGATAAGAATGAAGCCAATCAGGTTGGGATTAAGGTAATTCAGAATACAGGGGTAAGGAAGACATTGTCTATATTTTAAAACTTCATCTATTCTTTGAGACCAAAGGAAGAAAGATTTATTTTGTCCAGAACCTAAATATTCTGTAGCACATAATCTAACTTGATCTGTCTGGATAGATCATTTAAACAATCCAAACACAGGGAGCCCAGAATAAAAATAAGAACCTTTAATCCTATATAGCTTAATGTAATGCCTGGATACATCCCAGAGTATATTAAGCAGATAATAAAAAAAAGTATTGGCAAAGTCCCTTGAGGAATGGAGGAAAATAGGCAACTATTAAACCTTACCACTGGGGAAACCCCCTGATACTGTGTCAAACATTAGGGACACCCAAATCAGTAGGCCAAGGCGTTGATCTTGAGGCTTGCTCTTTTTTTTAATTTTTAAATTTTTTTATTATGATCATTCCATTCTACATATATAATCAGTAATTCCTAATATCATCACATAATTACATATTCATCATCATGATCGTTTCTTAGAACTTTTGCATCAATTCAGAAAAAGAAATAAAAAGACAACAGAAAAAGTTTCATACATACCATACCCCTTACCCTTCCCTTTCATTGATCACTAGCATTTCAATCTAAATTTATTTTAAGATTTGTTCCCCCTATTATTTATTTTTGTTCCATTTGTTTTACTCATCTTTTGATAAGGTAGATAAAAGGAGCATCAGACACAAGGTTTTCACAATCACACAGTCACATTGTGAAAGGTATATCATTATACAATCATTTTCAAGAAACATGGCTACTGGAACACAGCTCTACATTTTCAGGCAGTTCCCTCCAGCCTCTCCATTACATCTTGACTAACAAGGTGATATCTATTTAATGTGTAAGAATATCCTCCAGGAAAACCTCTCGACTCTGTTTGGAACCTCTCAGCCATTGACACTTTATTTTGTCTCATTTCACTCTTCCCCTTTTGGTCAAGAAGGTTTTCTCAATCCCTTGATGCTGAGTCTCAACTCATTCTAGAGTTTTTCTCAATCCCTTGATGATGAATCTCAGCTCATTCTGAGATTTCTGTCCCACATTGCCAGGAAGATCCACACCCCTGGGAGTCATGTCCCATGTAGACAGGGGGAGGGCGGTGAGTTTGCTTGTTGTGTTGGCTGGAGAAGGCGGCCACATCTGAGCAACAAAAGAGGTTCTCTTGGGGATGACTCTTAGGCCTGATTTTAAGTAGTCTTAGCCCATCCTTTGTGGGGTTAAGTTTCATATGCACAAACCCCAAGATTGGGGGCTCAGCCTATTGCTTTGGCTGTCGGCACTGCTTTTCACTGAGTTTTTATATTATAGTTAGCCCATATGATTGAGGCATGATAATATTCATCTTCTTGTTCCTGCATTTCATTCAACATACAGTACTTAAAGTTCATACACTAGTTGCATGCCTCACAACTTCATTCCTCCTTGTGGTGATTCAATAGTCCATTGTATGTATACACTGTAGTTCCCCCCTTCCATTCCTCAGTCATTGTACCCTTAGGCCACCTCCATCTTTTGAGAATTACAAACACCACCACCATAAACACCAGTGTGCAAATGTCCATTCCTGTCCCCACACTCAGTTCATCCAGGTATATACTGAGCAATGGGGTTTCAGGATCATATGGCAACCCCACCCCTAGCATCCTCTGGAACCACCACACTATCCTCCAAGGAGCTGCACCTCTCAGTTTCCCTTCCGATAGTGAATAGTTATGTCACTTTTTCCACATTTTCTCTAGCGCTTATGTTTCTCTGTTCATTTCTAATCAGTTTTATTCACACATCCTACAATCCAGTTTAAGCGTATGGACATGCCTTCACCACCATAATCTATCCGAAGACATTTCCTTTTCTTCCACAAAGAATCCGTACCTCTCCCCCATGCCCCCTTCCTGTTGATATTTAGTTTTGGCATAATGCCTTTACTACATTCAGTGGAAGCTTATTCCAATGTTACAGTTAACTATAGACCCTAGCTTGCATTGATAGTACCTTTTCCTGAATACTATCCATTTTCAACACCTTGTAGTTTTGACATTCATTTGTTCTCCCTCATACAAAAATTTTTTTTTTATTTGTACGTTTAATCACCATCATGGTTCACTCTAGGCATTCCTAAATTATACCATCTCAGTCTTTATTGTCTATCTTTCCTTCTGGTTTCACATGTGCCCCAGCCCATCTCCCTCAATCATACTCACATTCAGCTTCATTCAGTGTTTTTATATTGTGCTACAACCAGGAGGTATACTTTTCATATTTTAATGTGTTATCCCTGAAATTTAGAGTCTGAAGCATCTGCTCCATAAGCTTGCGTCCAGCTAGCATTATGACAGAGCTTCCCTTGAAAGCCCAGAGCTAACAACAACAACAACAAAATGTCTTGCTTAGTCTCTGCAGATTGACCTATGTAAGTGCTCTCCTTCAGAGCTTATCCATACAGTGAGTTTTGAGAATAGCTCCAGACCAAAGCATGGGGTATTAATGGTCTTTTCTGACTTGTGTCTTGTCTTGGGTATACATATGTGGCCCTAGGAATACCTCCATTTATACAGATACAAATGTCCCCTGTTCCCTAGGAAAAAAATGTTCCTCAAGTTCTCAGGCACTACACTGTATGTCCTATGGCTAGCAATCCCGTGCCTCAGGCAACCACTTGACTACATTCCCACAGCGTTCTGTAGGAGAGTTCCCAGAGTCATCTTCTACATGCATGGCAAGTTTTCATAAAGCAAGTTGCTGAGGTCACAATCAGACATACAGAGTCCTGGTATGTGTGGGAGGAACCTGGACCCTCTGAAATTGAACCAGAGACCCACACTGGGAGTGCACACTGGTCCCCTGTTGTGCTGGGGAGGGGCCATTGAGGGTACCATTAGATCATACTGCTTTTATGGGGTCTTTTTCTTTGCTTGGTCCTTGCCCTTTTACTGCCATTCTTTAACTGTTTTCTGGAGCTTTGAGAAAGATGTTTCTGCCAGTTCTTCCTGGTTGTACAAAGCTCTGTTGAGGGGAATGAAGCACTGAAGCTTCTCACTCCATCCTCTTGACTGGGGTAGGGCACTGTTGGGAGGGCTTTTAAAAAAACAGCTTTTTAAAAAATTGTATAATATAATATAAATACAAAGCAAAGAAAGAAAACAGCAATAATTTTCAGAGCATTCTTCAACAAGTAGTTACAGGACAGATCCCAGAGTTTGTTGGGAGGTTTTGGATTACTGATTCAACTTCTTTACTTGAAATTGGTCTGTTGACATCTTCTATTTCTTCTTGAGGTAGTGTAGGTATTTTGTGTATTTCTAGGAATTTTTTTCTTTTATCTCATTTGCTGGTATATAGTTGCTTATAGTAGCCTGTTAGAATTCTTTTTATTTCTGTGGGGTTGGTAGGAATGTCCCCCTTTTCGTTTCTGACTTTAATTATTTGCATCCTTTCTTTTCATTGTCAGTGTAGCTAAAGGTTTGTCAATTTTATTGGTCTTTTCAAAGAACCAACTTTTTGTTTTGTTAATTTTTCTCTGTTATTTTTTATTCTCTAATTTATCTCTGCTCTAATTTTTATTTCCTTCTTTGTGCTCACTGTGTTTCTTTTTCTAGATCCTCCAGTTGTGATGTTAGGTCTCTGATTTGAGATTTTTCTTCTTTTTTAATATAAGCATTTAGTGCTATGAAATTCCCTCTGAGCACTGCCTTTGGTGCATACTGTAAGTATTAATTTGTTGTGGTGTTTTCTTTTGTTTTTCATTCACCTCAAGATAATGCTTCCTTTGTGATTTCTTCTTTGACACATTGGTTGTTTAAGAATGTGTTGTTTCATTTTCACGTTTTTTGTGAATTTTCCAATTTTCCCTCTGTTATTGATTTCTAGCTTTATTCCAATGTGGTCGGAAAAGATACATTGTATGATTTAAAATTTATTACAACATGCTTTCTGACGTAACATATAGTCTATGCTGGAGAATGCCCCATGGACCCTAGAGAAGAATGTGTATTGTTTTGCTGATTCATGAAGTATTCTGTATATATTTCTGTTAGATCTGGTTGGTTTAGAGTATCATTCACCTCTTCTTTTTCCTTATTGATCTTCTATCCAGATATTCTATCTGTTATTGAAAGTGGTGTATTGAAATCCGTTACTATTAATGTAGAACCACCTATTTCTCCCATTCAAATCTGTCAATATGTGTTTTCTGTAATTGGGGGATCTGTTGTTGGTGCATATATATTTGTAATTGTTATGTCTTCTTGTTGAATTGACCCCTTTATCAGTGTATAGTGTGACCTTCTTTTGTCTCTCAAATAGCTATCCCAGCTCTCTTTTGGTTATTTGCCTATTATTTTTTCCCCATGCTTTCATTTTCAACCTACTTGTGTCTTTGAATTTAAGGTGAGTTTCTTGTAGACAGTTGGGTCATACTTTTTATCCATTCTACCAATATCTGTCTTTTGACTGAAGAGTTTAATCCATTTATATTTAAATGGATTATCAGTCACTACTGATAATACAGGACTTTCTTCAACTGTTTTGCTATTTGACCTTTGTAAGTCTTATATCTATTTCATCTCTCACTTCTGTTAATGACTATTTTTGACTGTTCTATCAAGATCAGCCCAAGGAGAAAATGAAATGTAGGGTCCTCTTGAGCCCTCATCATGTCCAGTGCTTGTGCTTATTTGTGGCCTTAGGAACTTCCCTGTTAATAGGAATTTGAATGCTCTATTTCGTATGAAATAGATCCTTCTGGGGTGTCCTTTTCTATTTTTTAAAGCAGTATCCTTTGCCCCAGGCTGCTTGGATTTAATCATTTCTTACTCTGTTTTAGTTGTCCACAAAGCAAGTTCAGGGAGGGTAAGTCAGAGGATGAGCTTCCTGGTTCAATCTTTCAGGCTATTGCCTGATAGTTCACGTGGACATTCAGGCACCCCAGTGTATGCTAGAGGTTAGTCTTCTCTCTCTGGAGCTGTTTTTCTTGATTTGTTATTTGTTCATTTATTATGACCCATTAAGTGTTTTCTGGAGTTTTGAGGACATGGCCAGATTCTGCTAGTTGGTGAAATACTCTGTGGGAGAACAATACCCTGGAGTATTTTATGTTGTCCTCTTGGTTGACCAGAAGCCTTGTAACCTTCCTTTTATTAGGATTTTAGTCTTATTTGGAATTAGGGACTCCTTTAAGACTAATAAAAGTGATAGATACCCTCCTTCACCACAAATGCACATGCTTTCAGGCATTTAATTTCAGATGGTTCATAGAATCTGTGAAATGATGGTCCACATTAAGAATCCCTACTTTAGAGTCTTCTATTGAAAAATGTTTATTTTAGTCTATTAGATGGGTAGAAACACACAGGTTACTGAAATGGACATGTGGATAGAGTTGTGCTTTAGTACTCATGCTATTCTATCCTAGCCCCTGGGCCTTCCTCAACCTGAGTTTCTTTATTTGTAGAACAGCGAACATTGCACATTTTCAGGGTTGTTGTGAGATTGAAATGAGGCCATTTACTTGACTTTTGAGTAAGTGGGGATTCAAGAACTGTAATGATGACTGTTCTTGTTATCGATATATTGACACTGTTATTATGTTACAGATCCAACAAATGGAAAGCATAGCTGAATATGTTGTAACATCTAGAGGTGCCTAGGAAGAAATACCTGTCGTAGGTAATATCCCAACATAAATAAAATGATGCTTTTAAGGTCGCTGCCTCCTCTGTCTCTCTCTCTCTTTTTTAATTGAGATATATATTCACATACCATATAATCATCCAAAGTATACAGTCAGTGGTTTACAGTATCATCATATAGCTCTGCATTCATCATCACATTATTTGAACATTTTCATTACTCAAAAAAATAATAATAAAAATAAGAATAAAAATTTAAAATAAAAGTAAAAAAGAGCAACCCAAACATCTCATATATTCCATCGCTCCTACTTACTTTGTCTTTGTTTTTTCTTACTCATCTGCCCATACACCGGATAAAGGGAGTGTCAGTACAAGGTTTCCACAGTCACACGAACACATCTTAAAAGCTCTAGAGTTATTCAGTCATCTTCCAGAATCAAGGCTATTGGATTACAGTTCAGCAGTTTTAGGTATTTCCCTCCAGATACTTCCAAACCCCCCAAACTGGGAAGGGATATCTATATACTGCGTAAGAATAATCTCGAGAATGACCTTTTGACTCTATTTGAAATCTCCCAGCCACTGAAACTTTATTTTGTTTCATTTTCCATCCCCCCCCCCCCCCCGCCCCCGAAGACTTTCTCATTCCCATGTTGCCAGGAACAGGCTCATCCCTAGGAGTCATGTCCCACGCTTCCAGGGAGATTTACACTCCCGGGTGTCATGTCCCACATAGTGGGGAGATCAGTGAGTTCACCTTTGGAGTTGGCGTAGAGAGGCAGGCCACATCAGAGTAACAAAAGAGGTTCTTTTGGGGTGATTCATAGGTATAATAAGTAGGCTTGGCTTCTCCTCTGCAGGAATAAATTTCATAAGGGTAACCCCCCAGATTGAGGGCCTGGCCCATCAGATTGGCAGTCCCCAGTGAGAATATCAGGACCTTCTCCAGGTGGAGAAGTTTAATATTTCTACCTTTTTCCCCCAGTCCCTCAAGGAGACTTTACAAATACTTTTTAGTCTTCTGTCCAGATAACTCTGGGATGTATTGGGGCATCACATCATTTTTATAAACCAACAAGATCTCCCTTGTTATTTAAGGTTCCTTACAATTATGGTGTTCAAATAAGCTGACCATACAAGTTAAATTAGATAATGTGCTACCAAAAATATAAATTTTGCACCAAATAAACATCTCTTCTTTTGGTCTGTCACAGAAATTGAAGTTTTAAAATACAGTCAATATCATCCTTTATCCTTCAGTCAGATTTACCTTAGTCCTACCCAGATCAGCCTCATTCATCTCTCTAATTGAAGTCTGATCTCTTTTTCAGTGTTTTTAACAGTTGCTATATGGGGTATTGCTGACTTTTATAGCTGCAGAACTCTAGCTCTGAATCTCAGGTGTCCCACAAATACCCGAAATTCCATGGAATGACCAGCTTATAAACAAATAGCTCAGCATCTCAGACTTTAGAAATAACAGTTACAACTCCAGAATAGATATGATTGCTGTAAGAGCTTATTTATCAAAGTTCTATTCCTTTGTAGGCCTTTTCCTGCTAACCTATAATCTCAAATTCAATTCTCAGAGTTTGTACATTATAGTCAGTCCATATTAGTGACATGTTATGTTTGTCTTTTTGCTCCTGACTCATTTCACTTAACATAGTGTCCTCAAGTTTCATGCACTTTGCTGCATGCCTCACAGCTTCATTCTTTCTTCACTGCTTTGTCTTGAGGCAACAAATGCACTTACTTTTTGCATAACCGTCCATGACCTCTTCCATGGCATCTTGCAAGGTCCCCATCATCTCTAAACACCATGGTAGCTAAGCATTTAGAACAAAGTGCCTGACGTATAGTAGATGCTCAGTATAAGTTAATCATTATTGTTGGTATTATTGTTGCTTTATAAGGCGTTGTTCAGTATTACCTTAGTTTTAGGGGAAAGAGGAGGTTTTATAAAAACAGTTTTTATTGTGAAATATAACAAACAAAAAGCAATAAATTTCAAAGTACATTACAAAAAATTTTTTTGAACATAACATACAAACATGAACATTCTTACCATATGATCATTCCATTCTTGGTATATAATCAATAACTCATAATATCATCCCATAGTTGTATATTCATCACCATGATCACCTCTCAGAGTATTTGCATCAATCCAGAAAAAAAAAAAGAAAAAAATTCGTACATACCATACCCCCCTCCCCCTCCCTGATCACCAGCATTTCAGTCTATTAAATTTATTTTAACTCAAAGTACATTTTAACAAGTAATTATGGAGCAGATTTCAAAGTTTTGGGTGTGTTGCAGTTGCACAATTTCCGGTTTTCCTGAGAAAGAGGGTCTTAAGGGGATTTCTTCAAGGAGGGAAGAATATCTTTTCTTTTTTTACATGGGCAGGCACTGGAAATCGAACCCGGGTCCTCTGGCATGGCAGGCGAGCATTCTTGCCTGCTGAGCTACCAAGGAGGGAAGAATATCTTAAAGTCATTGTAATAAGGGGAATAAAAAAGTGGTTTTGTATCTTTTCCTTGTTTTCTTCTCATTTTTAATAAAAATTTCTATTAAAATTTATCATTTCATTTTGCTCAAAATAGGCTAGAATACATAGGGTCACCAGGCCCTCCAGGACAAATGACTAATTTGTTTACAGTGGTTGCTGGAACAGCCTTTGGAAAACAAGGAAATGTGTCAGACCCATGCCCTCCATTGCTGGGGTGGCTGGATCTAGGTCATCCCGGCCAAGAAACCTGTGTACTTAAGGTCTCTCTCCTTTTCTTTCTTGCCATGCTTGTTCTCAGGTCCTGATTTTCTTTAATGAACAAATGGTAATAACGGATTGAAGCGTGAGTACTCTCCAGGCTTCCATATTAATAGGAATAAAAGTTCAGGATTATATTTTTATCCATCTAGGACCTGGTAAGGGCTCAATAAATATCAAATGAACAAAGCAAAGAAATTGGAATAAGTAGAATATTAGTCATTAGTTGATGGGAAAATTTATTTTGGGGGGGGTGGGCAGTAGAGGGGTCTTGGTACCCTTGAGATCTTGCTGTTCTCTGTTGTCCTTAATTTTCTGTCTGTGGCAGTTGGACACCACTCTACTAACAATGTCATTTTTACATGTGAAGCTCTACTTTTCCTACCTGTTCCTGTTCCAGAGTAGTCCCAGTCTCACTACCATAGTAAGGTTAATGCCAGAATGTGAGAGGATCTGACTTTAGACCCTGTACCATTTAGCTATTGCAGTATAGCAATTGCCCTAAATCATAGTAGTTCCAAATAACAGCCATATTTTTTTCTGCTTGGGATTTTATAAACTGGGCTTAGCTCAGCTAGGTGGTTCTTCTGCTGGCTTTTCCTCCGTTTACTCCAGTGAGTGGCTGGGGACTGGGCATAATTGACAATCTAGAATGAATAGGCCTTTGTCTTTTTCTCTTTCCAAGATGTCTCAGGTCCTTTCCTTCTACATGTGGTCTCTACACATGGTCTCTCCAACAGGGTAGCTGGACTTTTACATGGTGGCTTAGGGTTCCCAAGAGTACAAAAGGGAAAGCTGCCATGCTTTCTTAACACATAAGCCGAAGCTGGCACAACATCATTTCTACTGTATCCTATTGGTTAAAGCAATTCATAGGATTTACTGAAATTTTTTTAAGGCAAGGAATCTACACAAGAGTGTGATTACAGTGAGGTGTGGTTCATTGAGGTCCATTTATGTATCAGACTGTGTTACACATTCTAGCCAGGAGAAGAGTTACTGCAATGAATGAAGAGAGGAAGTTATCCAAAGACATAAAGTAGGGGGCCGGTGTATATTTATTTTCCTGCCTTTGTAGTAACCAGTAAGTCCAGGAAATCTTTGAAGTGGAAGACCATGAGAATCCAGGTGTACTGGATATGATGCTCCAACTTTGATATGTCAAAGGCCACTCTCAAATGTTACAAAATAGGCCTGTGTCTCACCCTTGCACAATTTAATTTCTGGCTAAACAACTTGACGTAACTTCAGGATGAACTGGGCACAAACCTTTCTGCTCTGACAAACAAACAAAAATTAAATTGTACTTTTGTTTGTGAGGGATTTTCTTCTTAGAAGTACATTTTATTATTATTGTTTATATTCTTTCTACTCAGAATCCTGATGAGACATAAGGGCCAGGAAGTAGAGATGTGAGAGAGAAGTGGGAGGAAAATAGAAAGAGAGGCCTGCTTCCTCGCCTTTGCCTGTCGTGTGGGTTGCAGGTGTGGGAACACACTCAGCCTGGCAGCCAGGGAGAGTTCAGATTGCATCAGAAGATACAGAGTAAAAATTGGGAGATAATCCTTTGGAAGATTAGGGTATTTATTCATTCATCCAACAAAATAGTTAATGAGCATGTATGTTTCAAGGCATTGTTCTAGACCTAGCTGGAAACAAAACGAACAAAGTTTCTGGTGTCGTGATGCCAGATTGTGCTGTGAAATGCTACAATAAAGATAGAGTAGAAAGGGTAGTTAGATGGTGATGGTGATTGCTATTTTTTGTAAAATGGTCAGGGAGGGCCTGTTCGTTAAAGCAACATTTGAACTGAGCATTGAAGGAAATGAAGGAGAAACCGCCATGTAAATATCTGTGGGAAGAATGCTTCTGGTATAATGAATAGCCAGTGCAAAGACACTGAGACCAGTGTACCTGGAATGGATTTGGGGAAGGGAAGAGTGAGGGGAGAGTGTGTGTGTGTGTGTGTGTGGTGGTGGTGGTGGGGCAGACCAGGTAGCATCTGTAAGTCATAGTAAGGACTTAGCTTTTTCTCTGAGTGGAGGGTTTAGATCATAGGAATGACATAATCTCATTACACTTTTGGAGGAACACTCAGAAAGGAAAGTCACACTTCTTAAGTATAGCTCTCTCTGGCTCCTAGAGCCATGGCAATGTTACGTGCACCTCTCTCTTTCTCGAAGTACATAATTAAAATTAATTAGGATGTGAGGGGAGCCCAAAGTGGAGCATAAACAGTAGTAACAAAGAAACCTAACTTTATTACAAATGAATAACATAACCACATTGAAGGGATGGGAAAGAAAGGAACTAAACAAAGCAACTCTGAGAAATGTTATTTGACTGTATATTACATGACTGCTGCTGAAAATACACAAAAATATCAGTACTCTAGTCATTAAATTTGTTTTTTATATGGATACAAAGTTAACAATCCTGAAACAACTTTATGTGTATACCAGGATTGAGCAAGTAAGTATACACATTGTTGATAATCAGAGTCAGGTTTTTCACTGTCAGAGAATTAGTTACACAAAAGGAAGCCAAAGAAGTCTAAAATGAACTGTGTGGAGATGGTTGCACCGAAATTGGAGGTATCAGTATGAACTTACACGCATATTACCTAGCACTGTCCATTGAGAGGGTCTAAAACTAATGGTAGCCAGTAGCCATGAACACATCTAATATCTACTTCCTAGTTTCTAAATATTTCCTAGAGCAAAGAATCAGTTCCTTGGTGATATGATTGATTACAGGGCTGGGACAGGAAAATATAAGATGAACTTGGAAAGTCTTGTAGTTTCAGAAAGTAATGAGGTGCTCATACAATGATAGGGCCATGTCAAAGGACACAAGATCCAACTTGAGGGAGCACAAAATGAATACATCTGGGACGCATTGATCAGCAAGATAAATAATGATAACAATGGTTTGTAATCCATGGAATAAAATAAAGACCCATGAATCCATAGTGATATAAGTAAATTAATTAATAAATGGGAGAGAAGTGACAGCTCTTCCTTACAGTGAAATTACATTTATTAAATGTAGAAGGAATTGAGATAAACAGTGAACACTGGGCAAACACCAGAGTAAATTATTTCGGTCCTGGATCATTGTTCGGTGCCAGAATCAGTGGACAAAGCATGAGGAGAAACAGGATATTTGCATAATCTCAAAGTAGATCCCCATAAAATATTTCAGATTACAAAGGAAAAAATGGTAGCTTAGAGAAACCGGCAGACACCACATTAACCAAGTGATCAAAGTTGACAGTACCAAAAAGATGACATGTTGACATCATTTACCATGATATACTGTACTAAGACCATTTCACCTCTGTGGAGTCCTTGTCAAAAATGTTTAACCTTGATCTGATCATGATAAAACATCAGCATACCCAAATTGAGGGATATTCTACAAAATACCTGACTAGTACTCTTCAAAAGTGTCTGGGACATCAAAGACAAGGAAAGACTGAAACTGACACAGATTGGTGGAGACTAAAGAGTTGTGATGACTAAATGCAGCGTAGTGTCTTAGATTAGCTCCTGGATCAGAAACAGTGCTTTAGTGGAAAAACTCGCAAAATCCGAATATAGTTTGTAATTTAGTTAATAGTGCTGTACCACTGTATATTTCTTAGTTTTGATAAATGAACAATGGTTATGCAAGGTATTAATATTAGGAGAAGCTTGATGAAGGGTATGTGCCAACTCTATATTGTTTTTGCAACATTACTGCAAGTCTAAAATTATTTCAAAATAAAAAGTTAAAAAATGAGGAATTTATGGCACAGAAACTGTGTGTAGGTATAATGGGGCAAGAACTGAAGCAGGGACCCATTTGGAGTTTATTATAATAGTCCAGGCAAGAGATGATGGTGGTTTTTACAGAGTGCTTACAGCAGAGGGGTGAGAGATTGGATTCTGGATATATCTGGAAGGTGGAACCAATGAGATTGCTGATAGATTGGTTGTAGGAGTCAAGAGGAAGAGAGGAATTGAGGCTGTATTGAGACCTTATAGAAAGTTACTTCCCTAGTCCTCTTTTTCCTAGAAGACTATGCCTCTTAAAAAAAAATCAAGAGACTGACTCTAGGAACATGGCACCTGTAAGTTAAATGTTGGGAAAAGAGGTCTGGGAAATGAATCACCAGGCTGAGGACAGAGAGAGTTGACACTGGTGGAGTGGAGAAGCCCAAATGAAAAGGTATTTGCTATAGTCCAAATCCATTCTTCATCTATGACTGACATTGATCTTCTCCTCCTGATAAAGACAAAGGACACAATACAGTAATAAGAGAGGGACATGAGAAAACAATGGCAAGTCCAACAGAGAAAGAACTTCTGATGAACCAGTATCATCACTGGCATGCAAATCCAAACATGTTTACTATCTGGCTCTTTACAGAAAGTTTGCCAAGTCCTAGCCTAGGCAGTCAGAGGATTAAAAACACAAGCTAGTGCCTGTGAGTGTTATAGATGCTGTCTGACATGCTGTAGGGTAACTGTAAACATTAAGATAGAAGGTGGGAAAAACTGACATTTAAAGACTACTTTAATTCATAATTCACGTTTATTAACAGCCTCTATCTGATGGACAAAAAATAAATTCAGCTCCACTGGCGTCACTTTGAAGTGTCTATCCTTATTTCTAGGATAATCTCTTTGTGATGGATTAAAGACATCCATCCCACTGTTGAACCTGTCACACTGTATTTATTTTCTCCTTATGCCTATTTTTGGCCCCCTTCTTACTGCTATTCTATGTTCCCCCCCTCTTTTGTTCAGTCTTTGTCTTTTTCCCTTAGATGCTCACCCGAGTTTGACAGCGTGATTACTTAATACTTACCTGCCAAATTAACTGACTTATTTTACCAACTGGGTGGATATGCAATACCTTGACATTTGCTATTTGAGTATTTTACTAAATTTTTTGTATGTCCATGATGAATAAATAATGGTCCAAGCATTCAAATATTGGTAATTGGCCTGTTTTGCATTAAAGTATTCATCGCGATAGAATATTATCTCTCTCACTGTTTGAGTTTGGTTTGGTAAAACTTAATAGGTTAATATTAAAATTAGTAGTCCCCTCCATTCCTTCTGCACTTTTTACATCCCTTTCCACTTCTCCAAGTTGTGATGTTTATGAGGAAAGGAAAAGGGCATTTAGTGAAATAAACGCTGTCAATAACAGAGGAGTCCAGTTATTTGAAGATAGAACATACTCATGTAGTTCCCAAACATTTAGTTTTGAAATGCCCCCTAAGTTTATTGTACCAACTTAAACATTATTGGCAATGATCTGATGGTGCCGTTTGTTTATTTATTACATTGGAGGGTTGAGTTTTATTCCCCAGTACAGAACACACTATTATTATTAAACATGTATGACTCTGCCCTCCCTCCTTCCCTTCTTTTCTTTTCTTCCTTCCTTCTTCCTCTTTTATTCCTACTTTTTACTCTTTTCCCTTTCCCCCACTAGAAATAATTTTAATGTGTCTGATATGTTATTCAAATCTGTATGTATCTTTGCAGAATGTCAGGTTACTTTGTAAGAATGTTTTAGAAATTCACGTAAATGGTTTTTCTAAGGAACTCATTCTGTTTCTTAATTTGTCTTTCATTCAGGACCATGCCCTTAATATCTGTCAATCTTGCGTGTCCATCTCTTGTTGTTTCTGACTGTTGCATAATATGCTACAGTGTACATCCGTC